>NC_141914.1:31152676-31304191 GCF_057802395.1 Ceratotherium simum simum | reverse complement strand
GGATTTCCTATCAGGCTGTCAGGCAATTTCTCAACAGAAACTTTATAGGCTGGGAGAGAATGGAATGATATATTCAAAATTCTAAAGGACAAAAACTTTCAGCTAAAAATACCCTATCCAGCAAAAATATCCTTCAGATATGATGGAGAAACAATAACTATCCCAGATAAAAGCTAAGGGAGTTCATTGCCACAAGACCCTCACTACAAGAAGTGCTCAAGAAGGCCCTCATCCCTAAGGGAAAAAAGAGAAAGGGGATTCAAAGTTTTGAACAAGGAGGAAAATAGGTCGACAAAACCAGAAACATTGCAGTCCTCTATCAAAATAGATTAGCAAACACTTAAATATAAAACCAAAGATCAAGGGAAGGTAAGCACAAAGTATAAATATAAACTCATCATGTTAAACACGAACTCATAACACAAGAAGGAATAAGATGTGACAATAACTTAGAAGAGGAAGAGGAAAGGGATCAAATCGACTTAGTCTAAGGGAATAAGAGGCCATCAAAAAATGGACTATCACATCCATGAGACTTTTTATACAAACATCATGGTAACCACTAACCAAATAATCAGAAGAGAATCACACATGATAAAGAAAGAGAAAACTAAGAGAACCCCCATACAGAACTACCAAAATAAATTGGTAGTCCAAAACACATAGGACGAGAAACAGAAATGCAAAAGAACCAGGAAAAGAGCGATAAAATAACAACAAGCCTCCATATATCAATAATTACCATAAAGGTAAATGGACTGAACTCTCCAATCAAAGGACACAGAACAGTGGGATGGATTAAAAAACAAGACCCAACAATATGCGGCCTCCAGGAAACACATCTCAGCTCTAAAGCCAAACACAGGCTCTGAGTGAAAGGATGGAAGACAATACTCCAAGCTAACGGCAAACAAAAGAAAGCAAGTGTTGCCATACATAAGTATGGCAATAAGTATCAGAGAAAGTTGACTTCAAGATAAAACAGGTAATGAGAGACAAAGAGGGGCAGTATATAATGATAAAAGGGACACTCCACCAAGAAGACATATCACTTTTAAATATATATGCACCCAATACGGGAGCACCAAGGTACATAAAGCAACTATTAACAAACCTAAAAGGAGACATTAACAACAACACAACAGTAGTAGGGGATCTTAACACCCCACTCTCATCAATGGAAAGATCATCCAGACAGAAAATAAATAAGGAAATAATGGACCTAAACGAAAAACTAGATGAGATGGACTTAATGGACACATACAGAGCACTCCATCCAAACACAGCAGATTACACATTCTTCTCAAGCACACATGGAACATTCTCAAGAACAGACCATATGCTGGGAAACAAGGCATACTTATATAAATTCAACAAGATTGAAATCATAACAAGCATCTTTTCCAACCATAATGCCATGAAGTTAGAAATCAACTACAAGGAAAAAACCACGAAAGTGACAAAGCTGTGGAGACTCAACAACATGCTACTAAACAACCAATGGATCATTGATGAAATTAAAGGAGAAATCAAAGAATATCTGGAGACAAATGAAAATGAAAATACACTGTACCAACTCATATGGGATGCAGCAAAAGCGCTCCTGAGAGGGAAAGTCATAGGAATACAGGCCCACCTTAACAAACAAGAAAAAGCCCAAATAAGCAACCTCAAACTATGCCTAACAGAATTAGAAAAAGAAGCACAAACAGAGCCTAAAGTCAGCAGAAGGAAGGAAATAATAAAAATCAGAGCAGAAATAAATGAAATTGAAATTAAAAAAACAGTAGAAAGGATCAATGAAACAAAGAGCTGGTTCTTTGAGAAGATAAACAAAATTGACAAACCCTTAGCAAGACTCACCAAGAAAAAAAGAGAGAAGGCTCAAATAAATAAAATTAGAAATGAAAAAGGAGAAATTACAACAGATACCACAGAAATACAAAAGATTATAAGAGAATACTATGAAAAACTATATGCCAACAAATTGGACAATATAGAAGAAATGGATAAATTCTTAGACTCATACAAGGTCCCAAAACTGAATCAAGAAGAAACAGAGAACCTGAATAGACCAATCACAAGTAAAGAGATTGAAACAGTAATCAAAGACCTCCCAAAACATAAAAGTCCAGGACCAGATGGCTTCTTTGGAGAATTTTACCAACCATTCAAAGAAGACTTAATATCTATCCTTCTCAAACTATTCCAAAAAATAGAGGAAGATGGAACACTTCCCAACACATTCTACAAGGCCAACGTCACCCTGATACCAAAGCCAGGCAAAGATAATACTAAGAAGGAAAACTACAGACCAACATCCTTGATGAACATAGATGCAAAAATCCTCAACAAAATATTGGCAAACCAAATACAGCCATACATTAAAAAGATCATATACCATGATCAAGTGGGATTTATACCAGGGACACAGGGACGGTTTAACATCCACAAATGAATCAACGTGATACACCACATTAACAAAAAGAGGAATAAAAACCATATGATCATCTCAGTAGATGCAGAGAAGGCTTTTGACAAGATCCAACATCCATTTACGATAAAAACTCACAACAAAATGGGTAAAGAAGGAAAGTACCTTAACGTAATAAACGCCATATATGACAAACACACAGGCAACATCATACTCAATGGGGAAAAACTGAAAGCTATCCCTCTGAAATCAGGGATACGACAAGGGTGCCCACTCTCGCCACTCTTATTCAACACAGTACTGGAGGTTCCGGCCAGAGCAATTAGGCAAGAAAAAGGAATAAAAGGAATCCAAATAGGCAACGAAGAAATGAAACTCTCACTGTTTGCAAATGACATGATCTTATATATAGAAAACCCTAAAGAATCCATTGGAAAACTATTAGAAATAATCAACAACTACAGCCAAGTGGCAGAGTACAAAATCAACTTACAGAAGTCAGTTGCATTTCTATATACCAACAACGAACTAACAGAAAGAGAACTCAAGAAGACAATCCCATTTATAATTGCAACAAAAAGAATAAAATATCTAGGAGTAAATTTAACCAAGGAAGTGAAAGACCTATACAATGAAAACTATAAGACATTATTGAGCGAAATCAATGATGACATAAAGAAATGGAAAAATATTCCATGCACTTGGATTGGAAGAATAAACATTATTAAAATGTCCATACTACCTAAAGCAATCTACAGATTCAGTGCAATCCCAATCAGAATCCCAAGGACATTCTTCACAGAAATAGAACAAAGAATACTAGCATTCATACAGGTCAACAAAAGACCCCGTATAGCAAAAGCAATCCTGAAAAAGAAGAACGAGGCTGGAGGCATCACAATTTCTGACTTCAAAACATACTACAAAGCAATAGTAATGAAAACAGCATGGTACCAGTACAAAAACAGACACACAGAGCAATGGAACAGAATTGAAAGTCCAGAAATAAAACCTCATATCTACGAGCAGCTAATCTTTGACAAAGGAGCTAAGGACATATAGTGGAGAAAGGAAAGTCTCTTCAATAAATGGTGCTGGGAAAACTGGACAGCCACTTGCAAAAGAATGAAAGTAGACCACCTTCTTTCACCATACACAAAAATTAACTCAAAATGGATCAAAGACCTGAAGGTGAGAACTGAAACTATAAAACTCCTGGAGGAAAATATAGGTAGTACACTACTCATCATCAGCCATAAAGGGATCTTTTTGAATTCCATGTCTACTCAGACAATGGAAACAAAAGAAAAAATAAACAAGTGGGACTTCATCAGATTAAAGAGCTTCTACAAGGCAAATGAAACCAGTATCAAAATGAATAGGGAGGGGCCGCCCCGTGGCTTAGCAGTTAAATGCGCGCGCTCCGCTACTGGCAGCCCGGGTTCAGATCCCGGGCACGCATCAATGCACCCCTTGTCCGTCCATGCTGAGGCGGCGTCCCATATACAGCAACTAGAAGGATGTGCAGCTATGACATACAACTATCTACTAGGGCTTTGGGGAGAAAAAGGGGAAAAAAGGAGGAGGATTGGCAATAGACGTTAGCTCAGGGCCAGTCTTCCTCAGCAAAAAGAGGAGGATTGGCATGGCTGTTAGCTCAGGGCTGATCTTCCTCACAAAAAAAAAAAAAATTAAAAAAAAAAAATGAATAGGGAACCCACCAGCTGGGAAAAAATATTTGCAAACCATATATCTGACAAGGGATTAATCTCCATAATATATAAAGAACTCACACAACTGAATAACAAAAAAAAACAAACAACCCAATCAAAAAATGGGCAGAGGAAGTGAACAGACACTTCTCCAAAGAAGATATACAGATGGCCAATAGGCACAGGAAAAGATGCTCAACATCACTAATCATCAGGGAAATGCAAATCAAAACCACACTAAGATATCACCTCACGCCTGTTAGAATGGCTATAATCACCAAGACAAAAAGCAACAAATGCTGGAGAAGCTGTGGAGAAATGGGAACCCTAATCCACTGCTGCTGGCAATGCAAACTGGTGCGGCCTCTATGGAAAACAGTATGGAGATTCCTCAAAAAATTAAAAATAGAAATACCTTATGATCCAGCTATCCCACTACTGGGTATCTACCCAACGAACCTGAAATCAACAATCCAAAGAGGCTTATGCACCCCTATGTTCATCGCAGCATTATTCACTATAGCCAAGACATGGAAGCAACCCGTGCCCCTCGACTGATGATTGGATAAAGAAGATGTGGTATATATATACCATGGAATACTACTCAGCCATAAAAAAAGATAAATCGTCCCATTTGCAACAACATGGATAGACCGGAGGGTATTATGTTAAGTGAAATAAGCCAGAAAGAGAAAGACAAACAGTGCATGATTTCACTCATATGTGGAAGATAAACCAACACACGGACAGATAGAACTGTTTGGTGGTTACCAGAGACTAGGGGGGTGGGGGTGGGGCACAAGGGGTGGAGGGATGCACTTATATGGTGACTGATATACAATAATGCACAACAAAAATTTCACAATAAAAAAAAATTTCACTTAAAAAAAAAAGAGAGACAGACACACACACACACACACACACACACACACACGCAGGTACAGCCATTCAAGATGCCATTGGATTCTGACCTCTATTCCCTTTTCCCCTATGAGGCTCAGCATAAGTGATTCATTAGCTCTCCAAACCCAACAGATCCCCAAACTGGCAATGCTCAGCAAACATGAAATTCACAAGTTTCTTAGACACACACACCAGGTAAGCCCCTACCCTTGTCCTGTACACCAATCGGCAAGGAAAGTGTTTGTGTGCTTCGCTCCCCACTCTCCCCAAAATGAAACCCTACTCCTGGCCCCACTGGCGTCCTCCCATTTTGACAATGGAAAGACCCCTGTACACACAGTTACTATGGATATGATTACATTAGAATTGAGTAATGGTTGCCAGTACTCAAGTGTGTAGCTTCAGATACTACAGGGAGAATTCTAGAATGACAGTACTTGATGACTGGAAGAGCCCCTGGACACTTCCCAACTTCACCATGTCATAGCACACAAAAGAGAGTGGTAATATTTGTATGATATGGGAGTGAAGGGGAAGAGGGCCGGAAGTAACCAGTCTCAGGAGGTCTCCCTGTGTATTGCCCTTCTCCATCTATAACCCATTCATTGCCCCAAACTGAAAAGCTCTGCCACAAGCAGCAACTAAGTTCATCCCAGTCTTCCCTCCCTTACCTTCCCTCCACCCCCACCACTCAGCCAGTTTCACAGCTGGAGAAGCGAAACCGGCTCCTCTGTGGCCCTCCCGTCATCCCTCTTCCACCACTCTGCCCTGCTGCCCTGGTCCGTGAGCTTCACTCTTTGGATGCAGAAGAGTCCCCTAGTTCATTCCCTGCCTTCTCTTCAGCACTGAGCACAATGCCTGCCTCACACACTGAAGATGCTTTTAAAACATTTACTTTTAAAATGTCTCCTCCTCTGGCCCCTTTAGAACAGGTGCTTTACAGTCACTGGCACTGGAGAACTGCACCATCCTGGTGGTTTCCTTACACCCTGACCAGACCTTTGTAAACTGTCCCTACACAAAACCCTCCTCCATCTACCTTAATTTGGATGTGCCACCTGTTTCTTCCTGAGATCCTGACTGATTCAGTATTTAACAAGCAAGTCGTTAAGTTACATCTCCAACATGAAAACAATATGCTACACCATGTTTATTGACCCAATTGCAGTGTTTTTCTATTGGGCTTTATTTGTTAACTGTTTAATATGTTACCCACCCAAACATCCCCTTATTCTCCAAATGTCACCTTCATGAGGATTGACACTACTATACCCTCTAATTCCCTGCAGAGTACCTGGCATCTAGAAGACACTCAGATGTTTGCAAATGGACGAATATATGAATGAATGAATGAGTGCACAAACATGGCAAAATATGTGATGAAAGAAAAACTAGAAAAGTGAATGTAAATTAGGATTACCATATGGATGTGGCGAGAAAGGGAGTAAAAAAAACATAAAGCTTGAATTTTGCTGTTGTTTTTAACGGAAAGACCGTGGGTGGATTTTTAAATTTTCATTAAATTTCCTGTGTTTATACAGCAATAATAATTCTAAAAGAAAATATTTTTGTGTCACTGAAATCTGGAATGAAGATGGAAACATAACAAATATGCATTTATATATTTTATGGGTACGCAAATGGAATACTAAAACAAACTTTTTCAAGAGACAACCAAATGATTAAACATTAAAGTTGACTTTCCCTCTGTACATAACTATTAAAGAGTAATTAAGACTTTCCACTGTGTTAAGCAACCACTTGCCTAACAAAGTTGCCATAACCATGTTCAGACAGGGCAGATGGAATCAAATGAGATGCAAATGGGGCACAGTCCCAAGGTGGATTTATGGCCCACATTTTTACTGTCGGCGGTTCTTCGCAAGCAAAGGACACCACGGCTACATTAAATTTACTTCTACATGTTTTTCAGAGGCTACTAAACCAACAACAGGAGGGGAAACATTCCTAGACAGATACTAGAAACTTAGGTACTTGATCCAGACCAACCAGTAAGTAGCTGTGTGACTCTCAGCAAGCTGTTCCACCTCTCTGGACTCTACTTTCCTCGTGCGGAAAATTAGAGGTTCCTTGCCAAACCTCAAGTCCCCACAGTTCTGACATTCTATGCTCACTACCTTTAGTCATAAGACACCCGAGGGCAAGGGTGGAATGTCAATATCATTTCTTGGATGTTCCCCAGGCACTGCCAAGGCAACAGGACCAATGCCACGCTCTCTATCTCACCTTGAAACTTGCTCCCCTTTGCTCTCCATACTCCTTTTCTGTGAATGGCTCCACCACGCATTCTTGTGCCCAAGACAGCAACCTGGCCGTCACCTTGGATTTCTGCCTCTCCTTCACCACCCACATCAAACCACTTAACTGATCAATTTTACCTTCTAATTATCTCTTGAACTTGTCCAGTTTTCTCCATAATTGTTGCTCCTACCACAGTCCAGGCTCCCATCATCTCTCTCCTGGACTATTGCAACACACGCCTAACTGGTCTGCCTTTAGTTAGTCTATGCAATAGTTAGACTATTTAGTTAGTCTATTCGCAACATTGTGCCACAGAGGTCCTCCTAAAGCGCATTTCACTCCCCTGCTTACACCGTTCAACCGTGATTGTTCTCTATCCCGAGGATAACGCCCTATATTTTGAGGTTGGTGCACAAGGCTCTTCACTATCTAGCCTCTGTTTACTCTTCAGCCTTACTTCTGGCCACTTCCTCCACTCACTCCACCGTCAGTCACACTAAGCTACTTGTGGCTCCCCCAGGAGCCCTGTTTTCTTTGGGCTCATGACCTTTGAACATAATATGCCCTCTGGTAAGAATGCTCTTCCTTTCCCTCTCTTTCCTCCTTCTTGGTCTGGCCACTTCCTTAGGGATCCAAAACTGGGTCAGGAGCTCCTCCTGGGTGCTCTCGTAGGACCTGATACGTATTGCTCAGAATTGTAATAGTCTGTTTTCTGAGTGAGACTTGAGGGCAGAGCCTTGCTCATCATTTATTTCCAGGATCTAGAACAATGTCTACCCACAGTAATTAATATATGTTTACAGATAAATGCGTGAAAGAGGGAGAGAGAAGAAGGGAGGGAGAGATGAAAAGCCACCAATTTTTAAGCAAGCCCAAGACCGTGTACTACACAGGATGTTTGCCAGGACCCCAAGAATTCCATGAAGGCCTTGGCTACACACTTGTATTTTCCTGGTTTTCTAACTTAGGAGATGGAATGAATTCCCAGAGATTACCATATCTATTATTTTGTATTCAAAGCTATATTACCCTTAAATCATTCCAGATGCCTCTAAGCTCATCTTTAAAAGAACATCCATAACCATCTAGGCCTAATTCAAAAAAAAAAAATTGAAGTATGAAGTAATGAAATCTGACAATCATTCTGAGTGCTCAGAACTGTTTCAGACTAGTTACCCTCCACTAAACAGGTCATGCATGTACTTTCACAACATCTGAAACTGTCTTCACAACATTCCCACTTCTCTACTTTGAGCTCTGCCCATCCCAAATATCAGCTCATCCATTAAGGCTTCCCTGGCCATCCGTGTCAGCGACACTAAAGGTAGAGTTATCTCCCTGTCCTCCCAAATGGCTTCATACAGAGATCTTCCCATGATCTACACTGTTCATCTGTAATTACTCAAATCTACATTGTCTATCTGTAGTTACACATTGTACATACATATTGTACAACATTTATCTATAGTTACTCAAATGGTTGATAAGGAATCCAGCTCAAACTCCTATCCAATGCATCTTTATTAACAAGAATAAGTGATAACTGAGTGACATCAAACTACTTAGATTGGGGGCTGAGGGTTTGGTAAACGCACATGCAAGTATTCCAGTTTTATGCATACGTTTCGCACGTCTTTCTCTCTGTAAGTTTCCATGTCTAAATTCTGATGGGCATTTTTTTGCTGTCAAAACTTGGAAGGGTCAAAGAGATCCGTTGTTGGAATTGGGGGTTCTCAAGAAAATCATAACCTCCCTTCCACACAAACCTACTGTTGAAAAAGAAAAAGACCACTGAGAGGCAGCATGATGGTGGGGAGAAGAATAGGTAGGGACGGCCCAACCAAATGTTCATCTTCAAACAATCCCTCCCCTTCTCACTTCCCAACACCCAACATAAAGAGAGTGAGCTAAATGACTTCAAAAGGCTTTTTGACTCTGTCATGTATTATCTACTCATGAGTTCTCTTCTGCCAGGAAAATTCAGGGCAGGACTAAGTTATTAAAAAGGTGGACACAGATGAGTACCTTTGCAGACCTTTCTCCCCCTACAGAGAAAACTGACAAGAAATAAAAAGCTTAACAACTTTTTTGATATCAGGCTTGCCTATTACCTTCTACAGAATAAAAACTTATTCAACAGCATCTTCTGGTCTAGTCTGCCCTTTTATGAAAAACTATTTTTATAGCTTTAAGAAACATCCATTAAGCAAGTGAGGCTTTTGAATGTCCGTGTTTATATGAACTATGTCTTGCAGACCTTATTGCAAATCCCAATTCCGCTCTTCAGTCCTAGCTAACGTGCACGCTGATCACGTGGTGGGCACCGTGCTGAAGAGCAGAGTCACTGTGTTAGCAAAATTCTAAAGGAGCACCCACACACACAAAAAAAAGACAGAAAGAGGCGCTAAAGAGGCAATGGCTAAACCTTCTGCAGGCTTTCCTTATCTCCCTAAAATTCACACAGATTCTACAACGCACACAGCAGTTGCTGGCTAAGGCTGAAGGTTAAAGGCACCAAAATAAACTGCGTCTTAGAGGTTAGGGGAAGAGATCCAGAATAACTCTCTCTGCCCCCATTGGTACTTAATAAAGAGAGAGGAGAGGTTCCAAGGGACCACAGAGCACATGTGGCTCTCTTTAAGCCAATGCCACCAACTCAAGAGCTGGCAGCACAAACAGCCTTGAAATGAAAATCTCCAAGGGGACCTTGAGAAGATGGAGGGGCAGAGTTCACAGATGCTCCCAGCATTAACCAAGACGACGAAGCATTTGAGCAAGTGCAGTGACTGGAACAGACCCCCATTAGGCCTCAAAAAGGCATTCACTGCTTCCTTCACCTTCTATCTCCACATCCCTTTCTAGCCGATTAGTGAGATTATAATTTCTTCTGGAAATTAAAGAGTGATTGGAGAGGTTATGCAAATAGGGAACCTCAAGAGAGGAAACCATGCATCTTTTGGCAGGTTGCAAGTAGGGAAGGCCAAAGAAGGGGGTATTTGTTGGAGGCAAAAAAAAATCCTTCTTAATCAACTCTTAGGCAGGAGCTTTCAAGTGTTCTAGAGAAATTTCTCCCAGAGCAGATGAATCTTTAACTGATTAATGTCATAAACAATTAAAATAGATCTTTAATTTACAGAATAGCAATAGCAAGAAAGTCTTTTAAGCTTTCCCTTAAGACCACAGAGCGGTCCGTTCCAGCGCCTGCCTGAGGTCAAATTCTTCAAACGCCAAACCTCTGAGGAGGGGTGGAGAAGGAGAGCCTGCACTCACTCTGAGAAGAGGCACGGATTAGGAGATCCTGAGCTCCCTCTATTCCGCTGGCTCCCAGAACTACATCAGCAGGAGGGACTACAACAGAAGGTTCCTGCTGCGCCAATAGCTAATGAACCACTTCACAAACAACAACAGAATCCACTGTTGCAGGCTGGGTTCTCCAGAAGCAGAAGCTGAGGTGGAGTTTGGAGTTCAACGCTGAGGTGGAGTTTGGAGTTCAACACGTTTACTAGGGATCAACCCTCGTAAAGGGAGGAGGAGGAAGGAGATTGGGCAGAGGAAGAGGTGGAACACCAAAGCAACCAGAGAGAGCCTCAGCCCATTAGTTAGGCATTCTGGTGTCTAGGGAGCCTTCATACTCCATATCGCCAGATGTCACAGAATGCAGGTGGCCCAGGAAGGCCATGGCCTAGGGCAAGCAGCTCTCTGCCCAGCAGCCACAGCCAAGGGCGATCCTCATGGAGCTGACGGCTAGCACAAGGCTGTCGGCAGACTGCCTTCCCCCAACCCTGAGCAAGCCCTTCCCTTAAAGGGAACTCAACTGGCACATTTCTGTAGCTGGCACACCCACTTCTTCCAAAGACATAACTGGTCTTTATATTGATGACTAAGTTTAAGAATATTAGAAGTTTAAGTGATATTACTGGAGCTATACTAATACGAGTAAAATACAAACCAATAGGAAAACATTTCCATTTGTACTTAAAATAAGTTGACTATCATTTTTCAGATTAAAGAAAAATCAATTGTAAGAAAAATGTTGCTTTTCCCATTTACTGAAAATTATAGAGATATATACATCTGTATCTGTATACACATACAGATATAGATGTTTACATTTATATAAAGGATTGTCTGGAAGGATGTTTCCAAAAATGTTCAATAAAATTATCTCAGGAGGCCATGATTTCCGAGGATTTTTGCTTTCCTCTTAATATCTTTCGGTGTTGAATTTCCTGGAACATGTATTTATCTTTGTAAATAGATACAAAGATGCAAACTCAAAACAAAATCATCCTGTTCAGAGGACTTCTATATCCCACCCATGAATGCAGGTGAGAACCACCATCATAGAAGGAGGAACTCAGGACTAGACAAAAGTCTCAAATCCAGTAGTGACTCATCATGAGAACAAAGGTTAATCTCTGGCCACTGTGTACCTCAGTTTCCCCCACATGTTAGCTGGGGGAGGAAGAAGCTAGAAGATTATGGCACCTTGCAGCTCCGTTGTCCTAAGAAAAATGTCAGCCACACTCCCCCCACCTATTTTTTGAAATGAGAAATTAAACTTATCTGACAACGCCAAAATACCCTAAATAAATGTTTATATTTGCTGTATGAAAATTGTACTGACAGCCATGAAGTTTGAGCTACCAGTTACCAAAACCCTTCTGGGGAAAAGCAGCCTCTCTGGTGGGTCTTTGTTGCTGCAGAAGTTGCTGAAGATTATGTCACAAACTGGTCTAACCAGAAATAAGTACATCTGTAGCTGTGGAGGCAGACAGAGAGAGGCCTCTGGAGAAAGCTGACAGGACGGGCCAGTGGGACCTCCCTGTCAGATGGCAAAATCTTGATCCTGTGAAATTTTCTAACTGGAAAGGTATAAATGCCATGAGAACAAAAAGAAGTGGCACCATTGTTTGTCTGCTCTTGTCCCCAAAAGTCCTGGGCTCTGATTCTCATTCTCTGTGATATCTGCATTTTATCATAGCCTTACCAGCACTGAGACCCAAAAGGACTGTGAGTTGAAAAAGATGATTCCCATTGCTTCTCCCACCATAAAACTGATTCCTGCCTCCCTTTTCGGATGTTAATGGAGTAGCCTCTGAGCTCCATGAGAGCAAGGATCATCTATCTGGAGTTACACATCTCTAATGCCTACACTACTACTTGGCACAAAACTGACATTCAATAATCATTAAACAAAATGAACAAATGAATGAATGCATACACTCCTTGGCTAAGTGCAATGACACTAAGGATATTAGAAAACACTATGCAATGCTTGGAAATAAGGCAAAAGGAAGGCAGGCAGTATGTACTGTCACTGCCATACTGGAATATTATCTAACAGGCACACTCAAGGATTATTTGATTCTCTACGAGATGTATCTGTGTTTGATTGACTAATTACCATTGATTTGGGTTCAGACTTTGCAAAGTTACATGTTAACTTGTAGATTTTTATCCACTCTAGATGCATATGATTTCTGATTAGCAGAAATAAGAGCCCCAAATGTTACTGGTTTATTGTCCTGAGGACATTAACCAGTTTTGTATCTAACCTAGCAATCTTATTCCAATATTCCTCAGTGCCTATAACTACACAGTTCCTCAAATGCTCTTTGAATCAGCTTTATCTTCCCATTGGTTCCCTCATTTATAAGATAAGTACTATTTGACATGTGCTTATTTTATATTTGTATGAGAGTCATGTTTACAACTTCAAAAAAATTATACATTGACAAGAAAAATGCAAGAAGAAAGATCTAGTTTCTAGCCTAGCATGGGAGTAAAACATAAACACTTATATTTCAGGTTAGAAAGGGTAGTATGAGAAATAGATTATAAAGAGATGCCAAAGTACAGGGAATTAAACAGATTGCCTCTAGCTTAGTTCACAGATAGGTTTAGTATTTATTGTCAAGGATACAAATACTTAACCATTCCCTAAAAGAAGGGGGGAAAGGAAGCAATCCGTTAGAAGGTACCTAGAAACACTACACAGTAGTTCTACCTCTGCTAGATTTTGGTGGGTTATGTTTGGTAGACTGAAATTTCAGTCTCAGGGCTACCGTTGCAATTCTAGGAGAGTCACTTCTCCCTGAATGCCAGTTCCCAGCTACAAAGTTATATGATTATCAAATAGTTCCCTGACTTGAAAGAGTTAATTCACCTCTGTTCCAGCTACCTTCACTCCCCTTTAGAGGCATCTCACTGTGGGAGCCTGAGACAGGAGGGTCTTTCATTTGTCTAAAAAAAAAAAAATCAGTTCTATTAATGGTGGTGCTGCTGCTGCCAGAAGGCAACAGGGAAACCTGGATGAAATCTCACAACCGTCTCAGGCTCGGTCTGTCTGTATGGTTGTCTCTGGGCATGAAACTCCTTGTCACAGCAAAGGAGCTGGACATGAGTCAAAACGGCTTAGATTCACAAGGACACAGGTTCACACACATGAAAAAACAGGTCCAAAGCCCCTGGCCTGGGAATAGATCAGATACATCAGATGAGACACCCCCTTCCCTTTTTAGGGTCCAGTGTCTATGCAGTGATGTTAACTCGGACTTATACTGCGTTTCCTCAGTTGGTACCGTTTCTATCCTAAAGCAGCCATTCCTTAACTTCTCCACCATTCAAACACGGTAAACCATTGTGTGATTTTGCACTAACCCTCCCTTCCTTTCAACTATCTGCAATTGAAAATTAAAGTGAACCACAGCAATGCTAGGGAGTTAAGGTAAATAGAGGTACATGGGTTTGTTTCAGAACCAGCAATTGTTCTGCCCTGATCAAAGTTAAACAAAAATTCTGAGGGCGCGCTGAGAATCTCTTTCTCTCAGCATGAGTGTGTCTTCCCAAGACTGCCTCCCCCAAAGTATCCCCCACGGCGCCCTACGCAGAAGAGGAGCTCAATAAATATCTGATGAATACCTGAATGAGAAGAAAAACCCATGAATCAATGAGAGAGAGAAAAGGACAGAGTCTCATTCTTACTCACTCTCAAGAGGTAAAACCTGATACAGAAAGATTTAGTGTCATCCAGAGCCAGGAAGCAATTCTTCTGCTACATCTGGCGCGATTCAGACCCTTAAAAGATAATTATATATGTTTCTGGAAGATTAGAGATATTTGAGAGTTGAGATAAGAGCAATAAATATGATTAAGCAGACAAAAATCGGTTCTATGAGGGAAATAAAATCATAGTAGGAAGGGGTACTTACATTAGACTAGAGGCACACCTTCAGGCTGTCTTCAGGTACTGGATGTGACTACAGCTGTAAGCTCAACTGAGTTACTAACAATAAAACATCCACAACTAAGGGATCACGACACTAGACAACCTGCAGACATAGCACATTATTTAAACTCTTGGCAAGACATTTTCTATCATTTTTGTCAAGATATATTCTATCATTTTTGTCAAGATATATTCTATCATTTTTGTCAATGTGGCTTAATTAACGATATTTCTGCTCCCTGCCCCCAGCACACGTACTTTGGTTTAAAAGCCCAAATCTTCCCCATTGCCAGAAAGAACATCCACAGTGCTTGGTTTCAGTTCTATATTCATGAATAAATAAAACATGTGTGACCTTTATCACAGCCTATAGGCAAGGATTATTACAACGAGACCACTGATCAGTCGTCTCCACCTGCACAGCAGGAAAACCGGGATGTGAGGAAGGTCATTCTGAAGGGAGAGGTGATTAAACACACAACCGTCCTCCAAGAAGCCCTGAGAAGCCGCTTCTCACTGATCTTTAAAACCACTATCTGTCTCAGATGACTCAGAAGCAGTGCAGTCTATAGACGCGACAGCAACTGATGACACTGGGAGCAATGTGCAGGCTCTGTGAGTGTAAGCGGCTTTCAGGGCCACAAGGCCACAGTGGAGCTGGTCCTCTGCCACCTCAAATCTTCCTTGGAAGCAGCAAAGCCATAAATTCCCATAAAAACAAAAATGGCTTTGGCCCACTAGTATAACTCTTTGAAACTTCACCAGAATCTACAGAGATAAGTCAGGCAGGCCACAAGAAGAAGAGTTCAAATTTTGTACAATCCCACACACTTCACAAGTAGCTCTTTTTAATTTTTCTTTTAAGTCTTTAACCCCACCAGGAACCCAATCAGTTAAATTAGTTTCATAATTTTTGTATACACAGCATCACATTCTTTGTGACAAGCCAGGGGTATAAATAAATCATACTAACATTTTTGAGTACTGGAATTTACAAAATATTTGCACATAAACTGACTGGTTTTTGAAAAATATTTCCTTTGCAGTATTTTCAAACATACATAACAGAAATAATACCATGAATACTCATGTATTCATCAAGCAGCTTTAGCAAATCTTGACACTTTGCTACACTTCCTTCAGTTTTTTTGTTTTTTGTCTTGCTGAGGAAGACTCGCCCTGAGCTAACATCTGTGCCAATCTTCCTCTATTTGTATGTGGATCACTGCTACAGCATGGCTGACGAGTGGTGTAGGTCCATGCCCAGGAACAGAACCCGAGAACCCAAGCTGCCAAAGTGGAGCAGGACGAACTTAACCACTACGCCACCGGGCCAGCCCCCCTTCAGATTTTTGAATAATAAGAAACTACAGATACAGTTATTCCATTCTACTCTGTCATTTAGTGGTGATTATCAACCTAAAATGTGCAGTGTCATTCTCAGGCATGTTTCCATACTTTTACTTCACGCATGTAGTCATAAACAATTTATAACGTTAAATAAGTGGTGTCAGGTTGTACAAATCACTCTGCAACTTGCTTTGCTAAACTTTGTTTTTGAGATTTACCCATGTTGGAAACATAACTCTAGTTCATTCATTCTCATTGCTGTATGGTATTCCAATTGAACTCAATTTTCACAGTAAACTTGTGCCTGAAATGATGAAACAGCAAATATTTATACAATTCTAAGAAGCAAGGACTGACTCAGACTTAGTTCTTCTTACTCAGAAGTCCATGCTTTTTACTGCAAAACTCTGATTTCTGGAAATAGAAGAAGACTGGAAATTACAAAGTCTTCATACAAAATCCTGCCAGGCTGCAGGTTAGGGAAAAGAGAAAAAACTCCCCTCATCACTCATCTCTTGACTCTTCACTAAACAAACAAAGCCACTAACTTCACGTAGACAAGATGCTGAACTAAATGCCTTGATTTTTTTAAGCTGAACTACGGTCTGGGAAATTTGAACACTGGCTGGGTGTTTGAGGCTGTTAAGGAATTAATGTTAACTTTTTTTGAGGTGTGGTGGTACTGTGGTTATGTTCAAAAAAAGATGCTGTTTGATGTTTATAGAGTTTCGGTCTTGCAAGATAAAAAAAGTTCTGGAGATTGGCTGCACAAAAATGTGAATGAACTTAACACCATTGAACTGTACACTTAAAAATGGTTAAGATGGTAAATTTCACACTACGTGTATTTTACTACAACTTTTAAGAAAGGAAAAGATATATTTAGAGGTAAATTATATGTCTAGGAATTGCTTTAAAATAATCCAGGGTGGGGTGGGGGTTACAGATGAAACAAAATTAGTTGAGTTGATAACTGTGAAGCTGGGTGATAGGGAAATGGGGTTCATTCTACGAGTCTCTCTACTTTTATATGTTTGAAATTCTCCAAAATAAAGGTTTAACCCAATCAGGAAAAATTCATCTCATTAACAAGTTGTTTTGCTTTTAAGTAGAAATAAAAAGCAGCAAATGTTTTAAATGCTATATGTTCTGAGACCTGCTTTACCTGTTGTGGTTCTAGAATGGACAGTGCTTCTCAAACTTAACATGGTTCACCTTGGGAGCCTGTTTAAATTTGGTTTCTGTTCAGCAGGACTGGGGTATGGCCTGAAATGCTGCATTTCTAACCAGCTCGCCAGCGCTGCTGCCGGTCAGTGGCTCCCGCGCTGAGGAGCAAGGTAATGGGGGACTTACAGGCAGCAAGCAAGCGTTTGCAAGGGGACCAACCAGCAAAACTTTACTAGATTGTTTCTCTGGGGACTAGAAAGGTCTTCCCACCCCTTTGCACCCCAGCACCAGGAATCACTATTCACTTGGTGGTATCCACCCTAACAGAGGGCAGTATAACAACAGAAGAATCCCAGCAATCAGATTTGTTTTTCCAGGGCCAGCCTTGCACATCTAAACTCATTAAATAACAATGAAAAATTACTGCCCTGATAGATTTCTGCTCCCAAATCTATTAAGTAATGACTAAACCAAAGAAACATGTCTAAAAGTTCAGAGGCCAAGGCAAGACTTGGGAATCATTAACAAAGCAGAAGAAGGTTAAGAGAGCAAAATATCTTGGAAACTCTGGCAAATTCCACCTGATAAAAAAATAACATCCATTTAAGCATGCATTTTTTAAACAACCAAGAAATCTCTGAAGAACCAAAAAAAGAATTTCTACCCATAAAAAATCCTGTCCACAAAATACAATTAGTTGCTCTAATGTTTTATGGTCATCAGGTGGACCTGACCAAAGTCTTCTGTCCTCAGACTGCTCTATTATCAGTTAGACTGGGCAGGCCCAGAGGGCAGGGGTTATGGCTGAAGATTCCCTCCTGCAGCCAGTATGACATGTGATTAAGCCACTACCTTATGACCACACAGTCCCATTTGTTGAGAGCTTGCTAAGTACTAAGCAAGCGCTAAGCAGTTGATATGAATTATTTCACTTAAAATGCTTTGTCTTCACTCATTGTCTTTTAAAATCTAATTATAAGCTTCTAAATCCCTCCCCTCTTCACAAATATTTTTCCTAAAATGTTAATTCTTGCCTCTCTCAGCAGGGAATGACGTAAAGGAGAAGGCACTCCGCCCTCTGCCCTGTGAACTCCAGGTCCGAGCTACCGTAAGTCTAGAGGAAGGGCCCAGACTGCACCCCTCCCTCACCATTCACACAGGCATGACAGGGACCAGCCACAGGGAGGGGCATGCAAGAAACCCACACAGTCCCTGCCTTCAACAAACATACAGTCCAGTGGAAACGTCACCAGCAAAAAAATTAAAATGTATTTACTCAACAGACATATACACACACACACCCTGTAATTCTGTTCAGAGCAGGCAGAGGGAATCCTTCTAACAAAAGGATTAAGAAGGTCTACGTTAGGATGGTTTTCAGGCTGGGCCTTGAGAAACAGCTACTTATAATACATGAAGAAGGGAAAATATGAGCTAAGGCACTGAAGCACGTGAGAACCGAAACCAATGAGCAGCTCGGAATGGCTGATGTGCAGAGACCCAGACTGCTGGAGAAGGGAATTCAACGAAATGAATTGGCTATTCCAAGAGGTTCCTTACCTCTGAATCTCTAAATCTGCACTTAATACTTAATTTTTACCTAATATGTGTCATACTTTTTAAAAGTCTCATTGTGCCTTGTCCCAGAAATATTTCCTTGAGACTGTAGCCTGCAGAGAAAGTACAAGACACCTGCCCAGGCCAGGCCCTACCTGCCCCGGCCCTGGAGTGTATCCCAGGATGATAAAGCAACATGTCCAAAAACAGTTTCCAGAAGCTTGTTCCAGGGTGGCTCAAGCCCAGGCCAAAACTGTCACCCAAATAATTAATAGAGAAGCAAAAAACCATGCATCCAGAGTACAAAGACTTGAAAAGTGTTTTGGGGATTATATTTGCAAAATGTGCAACACAACAGTAAAACATTACAGTAAAGTTTTCTTCCACTATGAGAAATAACTTTACCATTCCTAAGTTTAAATCTAGTCCAAAAACCTCTGATACAAAGACTTTGGGTCCTGAACACCCACATCCAGAGAGTCGACATTCAGTTTAACAAAATAAAATAATAAAAATGGAGCTTAGTCAGGGAGACACCCAAAAGAATCCAAAGTTCAGATTTCAGAAGTGACTTCTCTGTGAAGGATGGAGTTCAAGAAATAAGAAATGTCTAATGCTATTTCTGATACTACAGCTAGTCTGAAAAACCAGTCTGTTTACTTTTCTTTATTCTCAGAACATACAGAAACAAGAGCAATCTTTTCTCGATATCCTTCGGTGTTTCTGGAAAAACACAACTGAAGAAATGTTCCTGCCTCCATCACAGGAGAGGTATGAGGATCAAATATATAAAAGTAGTTTGTTAATGGTAATGTTCAAACAAACAAAAAGTCCCACTGTTGTATAGTCTACTTTCACAGATCACAGCTGCCAGGGAAATTCCCATCAGAAATAAAAGGACTAAGAAGATTTTTTCTTAGTGTTTTCAACTCTCTAGACTTAGAGAAATCATGATTGGAGTGAATCTTGAAAATTCAAGACACCAGATAAACAAAGAGCTTGTATTTGTCCTTTAAAGAAAGCCTGGGTTGTAGAGGGTGGCAGGCTTAGCTTTTGTGACAAAGGGTAAACCTGATCTTCCTGCATGCTAATTTTCCAGGTATTGAAAAAGTCTGATGCAATCTGTTTTGTAAGCAATGATTAAAGAAAAAGCCTTATCTATAAAGTTAACAGTTGGCATACCATGCCTCTGACTGCACAGGTACAAACTCATAAATGCTGAAAGTCATGAAGCCATGTGATTATGCTATCTCGTAAAAACTTTTGAAACAAGTGAATTTCAGCAAAAATGATATATGGTGTAAGAATATGGCCTGAAGTCATAATGGCCACCCTCACATCCCCCACGGCAGGTGGTTACTGATGTAGGGTGTATGTGCCTCTCACAAGTCCCTAAATATCAGGTCCAGGCAGAGCAATGGGAAGAGAGAGAAAGAATGGCGAGTTTAAAATATTAATAATAAAAATCCAAAGATTGTCTTGAGTGGGGGAAAAATGATGGTGACATGCTCAAAGTTGTATTTTTAGAGGTCATTTTCATCATTTCGTAACAGTTTATCTCAAAGAAAAAGAACACCGCTCAGGGGAAGATGAAACCAAAGATTTATTTAGAATACAAAACACACATCATCTTCTGACTTGTATAAAGTTCCTCTGGAAGCTTCCTGCTCAAATTAGTTGAGTGAGTCATTTTATCTCAAGGGCCTGCCTTGATACTCCTCAACTTGCTGTCTTAGCTCCCCAAAAGAGGCAGTACAATCTTGGCCATACAAAGTACACATCCCCTGCTCCTCCCCTCCGCCCTCTCCTCCCCACCACACATCCACATCGGGAGGTGTCAGCACCAGCTCCACACCCCATAGCTGGTACCTTTGACCAACCATTCCTCTCTCTCTGGGCTTCTATTTCCTTTCTATAACAATGATGGTCACCATTTTTCTTAGGTACCAACTACATGTCAGGCATTGTGCTAAGAATGTTTTATCCTTAAGTTTCACAAACATCCAATGAATTGCCATGAGGGTCAAGGAAGTTAAGACTCATGCCAAAAATTAGACTGGAAAAGGCAAAGCCAGGATTCAGACCAAGGACTATCCAAATCCAAAGTTCTCGCTCTTTGTTCTCTACACAGCAATAGTGCAAGAAGGGTTGAGCCTGATGACTGCTAAGAGCCCTTCCAGATCTGACATTTTATTTCCAATAGTTTTAATCTGCAGGTCCAGAATTCCATCCGTCTAAACTCACCTTGCCCTGCCTAATTATTTGCCTATGGCATGCTCTGGATAGGGAAGGACTTGGGTCCCGGCATCAGGGCAGCTCTGGCACATATATGACTTTGCTTCTATCATTCGTGTCTCACACATGGCTGGAGCTCTGGGGCCTCCTGTCACCTGCCTGCCCGCACACCTGCCAGCCCTCAGGTCCCTTCATCCAACAGCATAGACCATCCGTCCCCCAGCCCGCGTCCAGGAGAAAGTTTCAGGCAATAGCCTAAACCAAAAACTGCAAGCTGCCTAATATATCCTGACACTCTGCTTGATGTTTTATGTGCATTAGCTCAGGAAGGTCTCAAAAATCCCCATACTTATTTATTTATTCATTTATCTAGCATCAAGATGGAGCATCTTCTCTATGCCAGGCGCTGTCTTGGGTGCTGGGCGATAACACTGGCCACATTTATATATATATGGAAAAGGCTCAGAGAGGCTAAGGGGCTTATGGAGCTAGGTACAAAGAGGCAAAGAGCAAAGATTTAAAAAGTCTATCGTAGGCTTGAAATGATGATAAGGTGATAATGCTCTCAAAACATCTCCAAAAACTTATTGGCTCAATATCCAATAATAGACAAAGTGCTTTCACATACATTCTCATTTAACTCATCAAATCTACAATTTGTTTTGAAGAAAATATTGTTTCTGCATATTACCAAATGCTGGGTGGTACAATAAAAGCGATTTTATCAACAGTAGGCCTATGTATGTCACCTTTTCACTTTTGATGAGTCACAGACCTTCAAGTAGAGGGAGAGAGCTCTTCTCTCTCTGCATAAGAGATTAAGACTAATATATTCATCTGTGCAAAAAGTACCATGAGAACAAGTTACTTCACAAATAGCAAATATTCTGTCACCAAACTAAGCCTATTTCTTAAGCCACCAACTTTAATTCAACATACACTTACTAAATTTCTTCTTTATGCCAAAATTTATTTATTTTACTATCTTACAGAAAGTACTAGCCACTCCTGGGGACCTCAGTCTGGTAGTTAGATGGGGGATGGAGAAAGGAGAGAGGGAGGAAAAATGAAGATCATTCTCAGTCTAAAAGGAGTAGTTTGACGCTGGTATGTGGATAAGCAGATCCTGTATCGCCACAGTTTTTTAATGAGAAAACATAAATCTAGATTTTTTTTTGAGTCACCTGAATTTTTAGATGTCGTCATCTAATTCAATTGTGTGTTTGTTTTTAATACAATCAAGGCCAAACATGATAGATCTGCAAGCCAAATTCAGGCTGCAGACAGCCGATACATAATGTCTGGATTAGGATAATGAATGTACTAGGAGGAAAGTAGGAAAATCATCCTCAGAGGCACCGACTTTTGCTGTTTCCAAATAGGTGAGAGAAAAGCAAAAGGGGGATATTTGCAAATTGAGAAAGAATATTTTCAAGAGCTTCCTTCATGGGGCTAGTGTGCCACCAAATGAGGTTCTGAATGGGCGGTATTAATGTTAATGCTTTTAGTAGTACTAGGAGGAGAAGGAGGAGTATAGGAAAAGCTCAAGGGGGCCGGCCTGATGGCATAGTGGTTAAGTTCACACGCTCTGCTTTGGAGGCCCCGGGTTTGAGGGTTCGGATCCTAAGTGCGGACCTACACACCACTCATCAAGCCATGCTGTGGAGGCATCCCACATACAAAATAGAGGAAGACTGGTACAGATGTTAGCTCAGGGACAATCTTCCTCAAGCAAAAAGGGGAGGATTGGCAGCAGATGTTAGCTCAGGGACAATCTTCCTCACCAAAAAAAAAAAAAAAAAAAACCACACTCGAATGGGTCTGCCACACGAGCTGTGTAACCTTTGGCAAGCTACTTAACACCTCTGTGCCTCACTTTCCTCATCTGTAAAATGTGCCAGCACAGACCAAGCTTCAATAAATGTCAGTTATGGTTAATGTTACAGAGGTGATGGGAAGCCCTTCCCAAAGCAAAATGTGACAAATGAGAAAAGAACAGCTCCAAAAGCTGTGAACACAAGCCAAAAGTTTTAGCAAATTATTTTCAATGGTTTAATCTGATTTTAGGCATATTACTTAACCCATCTGTACCTAAACTGCTTGGTTGGCAGGAGGGAAAAAACAAAACCACTTATCTCACAGGGTTTGGGGGTGAAAATGCTTTGTACACTGTAATGTGTCAAATAGGAGGATTATTAGCCTAAATATTAAGTATAAATTTCTATTCCACGAAACTCACGCATAAGACCACGTAGGAGCACATGAGAAGTGTCAGCTCCTTGTCGCTCACACTTCAGAATTGTACTAAACAGCGACCCCGCTGCCTATCAGTTGTTGGGTCCCTCATCAGCTTCCAAAGTGCTTTCACACACAACAGGCTGGTCCTCACATCCACCAGTGACTGGGAGTTCAGTCTGCCCCCATTTTACAGACGGAGATTTAGAAACTGGGTCTCTGAACTCTTAACCCAAAGCACATCCTCATGTCTCAACCTGCCTGCCTGCAGTAACACATGAAAGCTAGGGAGAAATGCCCAGGAAGATCTTAATTTAGGAGTCTGTTGAATTCTTTTTAATTTTCAGTCATTGCTTATTAATATGGCCAGTACGGGCAGACTCAGGGCTAATATAGAGCAAGTGAAAAGCAGCAAGTAGCTCTGTAATTACCCTAATGTTTCTAATAGAGTTACACAATGGGTACAGAATTATGTATGGAGGGCGGATCGTATTAGACACCTCTGAACCTTTGAAATTGTATGACTTAGAACCTTGGCAAATGAGCAGTAAGTATTTAAAGAAGATTAAGAGGAATTTCCCATTTGGTGTCCTACTTAATTTGCATGAAAATATCTGGCTGTCACCTTCAGTGTAAACTGCCTTCTTGGTGCCTTCCACCGTGAAGTCACAGTCCGCTGAGCGGGCAGCCATGAGCTTTTGCACCACCAACAGCAGCAAGGACCAGGTTCCTGACTCCTAACAGGACCAAACTCCCCCGAAGTTCAATGAGTCACCCCTCTGAGAACCACAGTCACGCTTCTGAGAGCCACAGTCACCCTTCCGAGAGCCAAAGGAGGGGATCTGGGCTTCCCCATGTGTCGTGTGATGTGACACCATGACTTCCTCAAATGAGAACAGAAACTGCTCTCCAGAGATTCCCTTGAAAAATAAGTAACTGTCCACAAACCAACCACTGCAGCAAACCTCCACATCTATCCAAGGAATTTCAAAAGTACAGCTATTGGACATAAGTTTTGGTATCAGTAAGACAAAGATGATTCTACTTATGGAATCCTAAAATCACAGACTACAAGGACAGCCCAATTTCCTCATTTCAAAGATGGGGAAAGTAAGGGCTGGAGAGGGGAAGTGACATGCTGAAGACTGAAGATGACACAATCAGTGACAGAGCAAGGTCTCAAACGTTGTGATATTCCAGGACAATACTGCACTTCCTGAGACCCTGGGAAACGTCCTAAACAGTTCTTAGCCTGCTGAGGCAGGCTTTGCTGACCCTTTCTCAGGGCCCAGCCCAGGCATTTCCAGGCCCAGGCTCTTCTCTCCACAACTGGTCTTCGAGTAGAGCATGGTCTGCCTCAGCTTTCTGCCCAACCTTCTACCTGGTTCCGCCTGAAGACAACCACAGGGCCTTTTGCTTCTTGGAAATCGCCACCTCTCATCACAACAGAGGCAACAGATAATTGAAGCAACAAACCCAAGAACATCTAGAAGCTGCCAGAATCTTACAAACTTTTTGCCCATGGTCCATAATGTATAGTCTCATTTTTTTTTTCTGAGGAAGTTATTACAGCTTCTGCATCTATTCCTGAAACTGGAGATGAAGCTCTACCTTTCCATTCTTTAAGAAGCCCTCTTCTCCTTACCCAATACCCCACCTTCCATCTCCCCCTGAGTAACAGGAACAAGCATCCTGACTGGGGTGCACTCATTTCACAGGGCAGCTGTCCCTCAAGGGAAAGACTCCCTTCCAGCTTTTTCTCACCCAATCACAACACAAAAAGGTTAGATTGATAAGAAAGATAAGCACTGGTAAGAAACGTCCTCTTTGTCTGACATCTCAGAGCACATTCCCAAGCTCTTATCAATCTCTCCAAGATTCTTTTTGGTAACCAACTCATCAAGGTCACCAACCCGCTCCACACAACCAGCCAGTCACGGAGTCCTACAGAGGCAGGAGACGAAGGGAACCGGGTGGTGGGTGGGTGAGTGGGGGACCTGCTAGGGAATCTCTCCATGGCCCCCACTTCTCAAGGGACCTGGAGAAGTCTCTTACAACCTTTACCTCTGGTCTAGGGCCCACCTTCTCATTCCACCAGCATCCTAAATTCTCAAAAGGATTAGTGTTATCTTAAACTCCATCTGCAGACTTCTGAGTGGGAGTTCCACACTCTCCCACACCCAAACACATATCCCAATCATCTCCAAGTCAGGTCTCCCCTAAATTATCTCCCTTTCTTCTAGGTGAAAATTAGTATAAGCATCAGATTTAAAACCTCAGCTTTATTTCAATTTCTTTAACCCAGCCAGGCAAGACATTTTTAATCCATGCAGCCCATCACTGTGGAGTGGGGGGATTCTGTTTCCCTCCTGAAGGCCCCTCGGGCTGGGTTTACAGAGTGGCTGGAACAAACATGTCGCTTGGTCAGTCCTACACTTTTTGAAATGTCTGGGAAACTATTAACGGCAGAAGAAATTTAATTTACTGAAAAATCTAGCTTTTGTTTATTTACTAAACTCAAAAAAAGAAAAAATCACTAGGAGCTCCATTCTATCTACTCAAGAAAATGTTGAGCCAAAATATTTGTACAAAGAATCACACTAGACTTTTATTCAGACAACTTTATGCTACTTCTCTGTTCACAGGCTGACCCACTAATCCTATTCAGAGGAGAGGAAAAAAGGATTTTCAGCAAAAACATGGAAGAGAAGGGCAGTTTCATGTAATGTGTTGCTATATAACATACTATTATGTTGCACTGATTTAATCCTTCAAACAACCCCCGGAAGCCGGCATTCTCTTCAGTCTTTAAAAATTAAAACAGAGTATGACATTAAAAGATGAAACATGTTCTTTCATCCCTTTTTTATTCAGGAAGAAACAGGCTCAGAGAGGATAGTTTGGCCAAGGTCACACAGCCATCCTGTAACACTCAGGTCTGCCTGATCCCAGAGTCCACATTCTCTCTTTCCATGTAATCTCAGAGACTGACGCTCCTGTTTATTTCCTCTTTTGTAGCATTGATGCCTACCCTCGCTTCCAGATCCAGAAGGACAAAAGCACTGGTATTTTTCCTTTCAAACATGAAATTTAACACAGAACCACAAATTTTACCTACAAGGACAATGCCACTGAAAACTAAATCCTCCGTGCTAGCCTGGTACCCTGTTAGCATTTCATAGACATTAGCAACGCCACAGCTGACTAGTTACTGAGTATCTCAACAGGCAGTAATGCAACTACGATTCTTTGATATTTGGAGTTCAACTTTGAGATGTCTTGGGTGTCACTGCAGGAGCTCACATATGGCTGTGGGACCCCCAACAGGAGCAGAGGACGTGGGATAAAAGGAGTAGAGCTGCCTCCAGACAAGATGGAGGTTAAGAAATGGTGGGGGAGAGAAAGCGAGGGAGAGCCAATAGCTCCCTTCTCGTATTTCTAAAATGAACCTCAAGGCGCAATGATAAACAATAAATCCCTCCATGAGAGAGAGAGAGAGACAGAAGACACAAGCAAAGAGAAGATGGAGGAATTAATAACAAACGTGTTCCATTACAGTAAATAATTTTCCCTCAATAGGTCAAACAACTCTGTGGGGTCCAGGAGGTATTTATTATAAGTTGGGGGCAGATGACAAAACTGAGGCTCAGAGAGATTACATAGCCTGTTGAAGGCACCAAGCTAGTCAGTAATAGTGAGAAGACAAGGATCCAGGTTTCCTGATTCCAAGCCCACGGCTCTTTCTGCTCACAGCCTCTGCAGAGACAAGAGGCCTCACTCACTCAGGGGTAAAGTCACTAGTTCCCATTCTACTAGCAACTTGCTATATAGCAATAGAGATAAGTGGTCAGTACCGGGTGATATGGCCATACTGGAAGTAAGGCCTCATTCTAATTTTCCAAGTTGGAAATCCGGTTTTGTGAAAAATCTCCAACTTTTAAATGTTTGCTCTAAATTTTTAAAAACATCATGCTGGTCCAATCAAACACACAGACAGAGGGAAACTGAGCCCACAGGTAACCAATTCTAAACCTGATGTAAATGTAAAATAAAGAGCCAGACCAAATGGCTGGTTCCTGACTGAGAGATCACAGGGGTATGGAGTTGTTGGTGCTATAAATCCATATGCCCACCAAGCTTTATTTCTCATGCATATATACTACTATTTTTCAAATACATGTAGATGCTATTATGAAAAAATTCAAAGTAATTTATATGATTAAATTCATAGTAGCTTTTTATAACTACTCATTTTTCCCCAAAAATATAATCATTACCGTTTGAACTCTCATAATTTTTTTCCTTGGAAAAAAAAAAGACCCCCATAGTTAGAAAAGGTTGGAAACAATTGGACTAGATAATTTCTAAAGTCCACATTTTCATAATTCCATGATTATATGCTGCAGAGAGGTGGGGGGCAGGGAAAGCAATAGAAGCCCTCTAAATACACCAGGGTATATACTTAAAACTCAGTACCCATGGCCATCACCATGAACTCATCATGAACTGTACACCAGCTAACTGCTAAGTTCAAGAATGAAAGCAAAATAGCCAACAATACCAGCAATATTTATTGAGCCATCTCAAACATTTAGTGAACAATCATGTTTCAGGCAAGTGAAAAAAGACAAACAAAAACAGACACACAATAGACTTTCATTGAGCTTTTATGGCAGTGGAAAGGCCAGATATCAACCACAAATAACTGCAAATTCATAACCGATCAGTGCAACTAAGAAACCCGTGAAGCTAGAATGCCAATTTAGGAGAATCTGACCCGTCTGGGCTAGCCTGAAAGGCCTTCTTAAGAAATGTTGATTTGATTGAGCTGAGACCTTCTAAGTAGAAGTTAATGAACTGTGTGGGCGTGTGGTAAGAGGGATGGGGCATTCCAGCAAAGGGCCTCAGTGGGAGGGGATGTGGTATTTCCAAAGAACTGAAAGGCCAGTGTGGCTGAAACCAAGCGAGTGAGGACATCTGAGGTTTGAGACGGGCCAAAGAGGACATAGGAGACAGAGCATTGAGGCCTACTAATCATGTCCAGAATGTTTGGGTTTTTACTTTAAGAGAGATTACCATGTCGGTACATCACACAGTGCCTATCTCATAGCTGGTGCGCAAGAAATATACGGTAAAACTGAAGTGGTGGCAGGAGGTGAAGCCAGAGACATGGGCAGGAGCTGGGTCTCCAAAGGCCTTATAAAATACACTAAGGAGTTTGAACTTCATGTAAAGAATGACGGGCTGCCCCTAAAGGGTTTAGGCATATTTAAAAAACGACTCAGCATAAAGAATGGATTGAAAAGACACAAGATTGGAAGCAGAAAACCCAGTGACGAGATTATTGTAGTAATGCAGGAAACAGATGGTAGTGGCCCAGACTAGGGTGGTGACAGTGGAAATGGAGAGAAGAAAACAGAGTCTAAAGAAGGAGACAGAATTGAGAGGCCCCAGTTTCTTTTCAGCTTTGGGATAGGAGGATGAGAGGGGAGCTCAGCATGACCGCCAAGCTCCTGTCTTGGGCGCTTTGGTGAATGGTGGTGTGGCTGACTGAGGAGGAGGAGGTTTTGAGCACAGTCAAATTCACTTTGGACACTCACTTTGTGGCACCTTAGGGTCATCCAAGTGGAACTGTCGGAGGCAGTGAAGGAGTCTGGGCTGAGACACAGGCTTGGGAGGTAGCAAGAGAGATGGAAAATGGCGCTGTAAGATAGATCAGAGTGTGTGAGGGGAGAAGTGACAGAAGCAGTCACCAAGAGGTGGACAAAGGAATACAAGTCTGTCGTCTACACAGAGATTGCGAAAAGGGAGAAAACCAGGAAGAGTGTGTTGCCATGGAAGCCAAGGGAGGAGAGTTTAGGAGAGAATGGTTAACAATGTCAAGCTGGAGAAGGAATGACAAATCACAGCACATGTTCTATTTTGTTTAGGTTTTTCCTTCAGGGCATTGATCATGATCTGTATTTTTTTTTCATTGTCCATTTCCTCCTAAGACGTGTATCAACAACATGAAAGTTTGTTCTCCATTGTGTTCCTACTGCCCGGACAAGGGCTTGTTGCACAGATGTTCTCCAAGATCTGTGTTGAAGGAATGTATGGAAAATGCATGCGTGAATGTTTAGGAAGAAATCAGTAATGAAGGAGAAATTGTAGATGAAGGGGGCAGGAACAATCCCCAGGGGAGAGGGCTGAGCCCGCAGAGAGAATGGGATCCAAGAGACAGGAACAGGGGTTGGTTGGTCTTGGATGACACAAAGATACTGAGTAAAATCATTTCCTATCAGTCTTCTTCCCCAAGAACCAGAGATGATAAAATTCTCTCCCATGAGTTTCTACACTGTCCAGATGGGTTCACCAATTTAGGATGCTTTCATTCCCACTGATATTTTATTGCAGGAAAACCATGAGTAAGTAGGTTGGGAATGAGGCTTCTCTGAGGATTCCAATTCCAATCCTCTGCATCATAAGCAGTAGGATCTCAAGAAGTTATTTCATCCCAACAACTGATTTTGTAGCATGATGCCAATATGCGTCAATGTTTTAAGACAAGGCAATGTACAAACGTCTACCCTTACAAAGCAGGGAAACCGGACAGAGTTATTTACTTTAACAAATAATTATTCACTTATCAATAGTAGTCATTTATAGCACTGAAGAGGCAGATCTCTTAGTTCACATAAAACCCAATTCAATTTATAAATTTCGATTCCAAAGTAACTTTCTTAAGAGTACATTTGGCATCTGCCTTTCAGTGAAAAGATCTGCTCCCTGTTCTCCCCACAATGATAGACTGATAGACTACATAAACTACGTCCTAATTAAATGTTCTAAATCTGGAATGAACCGCACTGGGGTGGGGGTGGGAGGGAGTGGAGGAGAGAGAGGAAAAAGCCTGTGCCTTCATAAGACTGCCCTAATTTACTCACATCAAGCGCCCAGTTGAGCTTTATACAGCCTTAAATCAATCACTTAGCTGGGACACACCTTCTTACTTTCATAATGAGGAGACTGTAGATAAGATGAGATTTCATACAAAGCACTTTCAATAAACATAAACCTCAAGCATCAAAAGAATGTTTGTCTTGAGTACTGCTGAGGAAGGCCAAATGATAGAATGAAAAGACTCTGGACCAGGAACCAGAAGAACCATATAGCCACTGGCTTCCAGGACAGTAAAACCACCATCTTCTCCACTCTGCCCACTATTCCTTCATCTCCATCCTCCCCGTCAATATTTAGCACCACCTCATGTTTGTACACCAGCAACCAACACAGAGCCTGGCAAGGTGATGGTACTCACGTTTTGGGAAGGTGCAAGGAGGGAAGGAGCTGGACTGCCTAGGTTTGAATCCAGCCTCTATCACCAGCCTGAGCAAGCAACTGCCTTAACCGTTGTAGTTTCCTTATTGGTAAAGGGGATGGTAACAGTACCCTCGTCACAGGATTGTTATGAGGATTAAATGGGTTAATGATTATGAAGCACTTAGAACAATACCTGGCAAAGAGTGAGGAAGTTTCCCAGTATTATCATCATCACCACCAGTTTGACCTTGAGCAAGTCACTGTCCACCATGGGGGTAAATGTCCCCACATGTAAAATGATGGGGTGGATGAACTGATCTCAGAAAGATCCCCACTGGCTTAACTCCTCTATAATTCTTTGAATCCTATTACAACTCTCAAAATCCTCCCAAGGCTCCGAGCTCTCAGACCAGCAGGGGGGAGGGAAGGTAGTGCTAGTTCTCCTTCACGTCCCAACGAGGCTTCCTAGCCCATGGAGCTTCAACTGGTCCCAACCACAGCTGGACCCAGCGTCCTGCGGTCCACCCAGCCAGCCCCTTCCTTCCTGTTGATACAGACTGTTCACAGATGGAAATATTCATCATTATAGTCAAAGCTGTGCAAACAGCACAGGTGTGAGAAAAGGACACACTTCACAGGAAAGAAACCAGAGGGGGAGAGACAAGGAACAATCAACAGACAAAAGCAAATACGACAGACCAGACACACACTGTGCCCACGAGGTTATTTATTTAGCATCCTTCATCTAACAGAAATTAAGAGAACTTCAAACTACACAAGGCGGCTCTGGAGCAAGGGAAATGTTCCCTACCTTGAAGTAGAGCCCTCTCAAGAGTGACTCACCCTCCCCGGGGAGCCAACACTACTGGGTAGACCGTGGACCATCTTAGGTGCAAACATCTTCTCAGGGAGCAGTTACTTACCGGACATCTACCTAACCTCCACTCCACCCAAAAGTAAAATCAGCGTTCAGGACGACCAAGTCCCCTTCCCTTTCTGGGCCTCAGTTTCCACGTCTGTAAAATGGAGGAGGGAGGAACTCAGGCCACCTAACTTCCAAGTTTCCTAGCAGCATTCAGTTTGTAGTATTCCATCAATGATTTCCATTTTGCAAGAGGAAAGTTTTTTTTTTTTAATGAGATAAAAAAAAAGAAGATTCATAGTTATTTGCCATTTTCTGCCTGAGCCGAACTTCCTGGGTTTAAATCCCTACTCTACCAGTAGCTCTGTGACTCTGGGCAAATTACTTAACCTCTCTGTGCTTTGGATTTCTCATTGGTAAATAGGAATAGGAAAAATAACTCTTCCTCATAGGGTTGTTGTTAGGATTCATTTAGTTAATATACATAAAGTATAAAGTGCTTAGAACTGTGCCTGGGACATGGCCAATAGTATTTTAGTGTGATTATTATTTTCAGAGTTACATAGTTTTTGTATTCAAAGGGAAAATTTATTTAGGAGACAATATGGTAGGACTAACACCAACACAAACACACACACACATTTGTTAGATAGATAGGAAACCTGGGTTCTGGTCATGATTCTGCCCCCAAACTAACTGCACGTTTACGAAGAACTATGGCTCCTCTCTGGCCTTAGTTTCCAGAGCAGACAGCACAAAGAGTTCCCTGAAGGTATTCAGATCAGAGGTGATAAACTGGCAGCCAGTGTTCGGTTTGACCGACAGTTTTAAACCACATCATGTTCCTTTAATATTTGATTTTATTCTCAATATTTAAAAATCTGGAGATTTCACATAAAAATCCAGATTCATTGCATCTCTTAAAACATCCAAGTTCTGTCACCCTGGCCCCTCGGCAGTGGTTCTTAAAGTGTGGTCCCTGGACCAGCAACAGCTGCATCACCTTGGAACTCATGAGAAATGCAAACTCTCGGGGCTGGATCCTGGACCGACTGAAGCAGAAACTCTAGGGGTGGGGCCGGCAATCTGTTTTAACAAGCAGGACACTGATGCACAGTAAAGTCAGAGAAGCACTGTGGCGGAGGAACAACGGGCAGGGGCTGAGGAGCAGTGACTCCCTTTAGACAAGAGAAGTAAGAGGTGATCTCATTCTCTAGTGCACCCCTCACTTCCCAGCATCCCAGACTCTGACACCAAGGACCAGCTGGCATTTACTGAGCTGTCCACCGCACTCATTTCCCTTACTGCCCAGTCCCTGGTGGGCCTTTCGCTCGCCGGCTCTGGTCTAGATGGACCACCCCTTCCACAACAGGGCTATGAGCCCCTGGGACGCAGTATGCGAGTAGGACTGTGCGGTTCCAAATCAGAAACACAGACTTCACGAAAGCAAGCTGTGCGCACCAAGGGCACAGCTGAAAGAACAAACTGTTGAGTTTCCTTTATTAATCACAACACAATCCACACAAGCAGCTGCTATTAAGAACAGCTGCGGCTGCTATAAGGGTGATCTTGAAGCAGCCCAGAAAAGTGCTTACAAGTTGAATACCGGTAACAGGCACGTGCAGACTCGCAGTCTGTTGGCTTAGTTCTTCCTACTGATCCTCAGTGCCCCTCTCCGGGCTAGAAATCCTCCTTCCAACCCTGGGACGGGGTGGGGTGGGAGAAGGGGGAAGGTTTTTAGAATTAGAGAATACAAAGAATTTGGGGTGAGCTTCAGAGGACTTGAGTTTGATCCCACCGCAACCATCTGGTGACCTTGAGTGAGTTACTTAACTTCTCTTGACCACGGGCTGCTTTCTTTGTTAAAATAGAGACAATAATAACACCTACTTCATAGGGTTGTCATCAGGAATAAATCAAAGTGAGACTATACACGTGAAAGTATTTTGTAAACTGCGGAGGACTAGATATAAAGACTTATTATCATCCCATGAAAACTGTGCTTTGACCCATAAATCATCTAACATAGGACTCACTGTTTCTAGCCTATGGCTATCAGAGGTGAAATCAGAGAATCACGTGGCTACAAAGGGCCTTTTGAGGACCTGTAATCCAACCTTTCTACACTGTCCCCTGCCGCCAATCCCTGAATGCTACAGACAAGAGCCTACCTGGAAAGGGTGGCCCATCTGGAAAACATCCACCTGCAGGAAGCTCACTCCGCTCCAAGGCAGGCAGCCCATTCCTTTCACCTTAGGCCTAATCTGAACACAGACCATTCCTCCTCGCAGAGGCTAAATCAGACGTGCTATAATTTAAGAAGGCTTGAAAGCTGCTTTCAAATTTACCCCCACCTCAGGGCCTTTGTACTTGCTGTTCTGTCTACCTGGAATACTCTTCCATCCAGTCTTGAGATGGCCAGCTCCTTCTTATCCTTCCATTTCAAATGTCTGTTTCAGAGAGGCCTTCTCTACCACTCTTCACTCCATCCTACCCAGTTACCCTCCCATCTTAAGATTCTGTGCTTTTTTTTTTTTTTTATAGCACACATCCCTATCTATTTGCATGCTTAAATCTTGCTGAATCCCCCAGAGAACAGAAGTCCTATGGAGGTCGTGACCTTGCTTCTCTTATCCACCACTCTGTGCACTTATATAGTAATTGCCCCAGTACATGGTAGGCACTCCAACATATATTCATTGACTTTATGAATGAAAACTTAACATCATTCTAGGCACAATGTGGATACCCAAATACTAGTTAGAAGAAACAAAAACGTAAACAAGATTTATACCAACTCCCCCTACTGACTTGACTCAACTCACAAAAAGTAATCGTGTCTTCTTGTGTGGAGGAAAAAACTGAACAACAGGTCCCCACGCCAGCTTTATTCATAGCAGCACTGTCCCTAGTTATCTGTCTCTTCATCTTGTGCAGAGGGAATTCATGAAAAGGCACTTAAGTGAAGGAAAAACAGATAGCTGTTTCCTGGAGACAGGGCCTCACATAATGGCATAATTATGAACCGTCTTTAAAGGGATCACTCAGCTGGCAAGTACTTACCCAGGTCCATTGTGGACACTGTCACAGACCCTAACAACCAGTTGGGCAAGACCTAACTACCAGAGGTGGAGAATGCATATCTACAGGGCATGTACTTCCGCATCTACTCTCAGCCAGCATCACTCACCAGACACCCTCATCTCAGGAGGAGAGCAGAAAAGCCCAGAGAGGAATGAAGGCTGCTACCCTTGCCCTGTCTGGGAATATAGACTCACCCCAGCGACCCAGGAAAGATGTCTGAGGGTGGAAAAGCCCACAAGCTCTTTGCAGGCAGTGTGCTGTAGCAGAAGACACTCGACATCTGGGTTGAGTCCTGTTCTAGAACTTACTCTATGCCTTCCAACTAAGTCACATCACCTCCCAGAGTTTCAGTACCCCCATCTGTAAATGGGGGTTAATAGTTGCTACATGACCTTTGTCAAAGGCGTGTTCTAGGAATAATACATACCATACCAGATGTGATCATGTATTATAATCTATCAAGCACTGTACAAAGGTAAGTTATTATTATTGATGGCAAACAATAGTAGTTTATAATAATAAAGAACTGCTACAATTTGGATTCCAGAGTAGGCATCCAAACACTTACAGGTTGACTGATAAGCATATCAGAAACCGTCATGGGAAAGATGTCTTATGCCTTCTCTGCATTCTGTAAAGCCCCAAGTGTGGGCATGCAGAAAGTCCACGAGTACCCTAGATGCCAGTGGAGTAAAACTCAGGGTCTTCGAGAAAGGGGACATTCCCACAAGTCCCCATTTGCTGCCCTCGGTCAACAAGCTACAGCAATCACTTGGGACATTTCTTAAATTTCCCTACGATAAGTCTTAAAGATGTTATTCTTGGAATCTAGAAAAACTCCCCTACACCTCTCTGCCACATAAGGAGATCAGATCAAGATATTCTTGACTCCAGAAAAGATGACACAGCACGGCTTAATGGAAGGAGAAAATCATAGAGAGACAATATCAGAAGGTGCTCACCCTTAAATAGAGCCTGAAAGCAGGAGCTTCACACAGAAAAGCTCTTTCAAAGTAAATCAAGTCACTTAACACTCTATGAGCACCTACTGTGTATATGATCCCACTGGGTGCTGCAAAGATAAATAAGCCAGGAATTCTTTAACCTACAGTGTGGGGAAGAATGTACTAAGGGCTATAAAAGCGACCAGATGTTAAGGGAGCACAGGGAAAAGGTAAATTTTTTCCTCCTTGGAGAGATACAGGAAAACTTTATGAGTCAAGTGACATTCGAGCTGGGAGAGGAAAACAAAGCAGAGATAAGGTGTTACTTCTGTCTTTAGAAAGAGAGACTCTTAACTGCCTCTGGGACATGGATCATCTTGACAAGCTGGAGAAGCCTATGGACCCCTGCAAAAAATAGTACATTTAAATGAATATGATAAAATCACAGGACTTTAAAGAAAATCAGTATTAAAATACAAAATGCACTCAAAAAGTAAATTTGTGATAGAGTACCATATGATTCTTTAAGACACTAAATGAAATCTAGCAGCGAAGCTAATAGCCATCACAATTTCAAAGCAGCAATAAATGATTTTTTGAGATCTCTATAACAACTGTAATGTGAAATGAAAAAACCTGTGATTTCTGTTGGCAACAAAAGCAAAAAACATAGGTACCGCTAATACTGCGATGGTTTCTTACCTACTTTTATGATGGAAGAAAACACTATATTTCAGTTAGACATTAATAAAAATAAAGATGGAATTTTTTCCCATTCAAGTTCACAGACTCCATATTACTATTTCCATGGCCCCAGGTTAAGAAATCCCGATGGAGAAAACAGCCTAAGCAAGGGACGAAAGTGAGAAACACGGGTAGTGTTATGTGACCATATAGGAGATGATACTGAAAGGCAGGGAAAACCCCCAGAAATCACCAATATGAAAGTTCATCACCTCCAATTATTAAATCACAGAATGTGCTCTAAGTTCCAGAACAGTATCTTCGTTTGGAATGAAAGAAGGTAGGAGAATATCTTTCCATAGGTTTCAGGTTATAGCTCCTTTTTAAAGTGTGGTAGATGACAGCATGTTGATAAGTTTACAAAAAAAGCACATATCCAATGATTACTGTTACATAAAGCTATATGCATGTAAATATGAGTGACTGTAAGCATGTGTATAAACACAGATGTCTAGAAAAAATGTACATCAAATATTAATAGTAATTAGAATTTGGGGATGAGTTTACTTTCTTCTTTGTATTTCCTATACAGTCATGTGTCACTTAACAATGGGGATACGTTCTGAGAAATGTTTCGTTAGGCGATTTCATAGTTATGCAAACACCATAGAGTGTACTAAAGGGGAACCAAATTTGCCACCCCAAAACATGTCTCTTTAACATAAGGATTGTTTTAGGCTGATTATTTTTAAGAAATAAAAGACTCAGTTTTTGTTACCACCCCCTTAACTGCCTAAAAGAACTCTGATTAAAAAAACCTGTCTCAGGAAGCAAGCTATCACCTTAGCATAACATGGACTAGGAGGCAGACAGGGAGGAACCTAGACAAGCCTGTTTGTGGGGCTCCCCTCTGTGTTCTTCTGTTTCTGTGCGGCCAAACACTTGTTTTCCAAACATTTGCTCCTTTTCACCTCCCTGTGAATTGCCTTCCTTCCCTTTGAAGTCCCTGACTCTCCCCACCCCCAACATCTTCTTTTATCTTTAGCTGAGAATGGCATTTAAAGTTAGGACTTAGGCCATTTTGGCGAGTTACTGGGTTTTCCTGGGTTTCTTTCATGTATACATGTTATTAAACCTTGTTTGTTTTTCTGCTGTTAATCTGTCTTATGTCAACCTAATTCTTAGACCAGCCAGAAGAACCTAGAAGAGTAGAGGAAAATTTCTTCCTCCCCTACAGTACTTACATAAACCTAGATGGTACAGCCTACTATACACCTAGGCAATATGGTACTAATCTTATAGGACAAGCATCGTATATGCAGTCTGTCATTGACCGAAACGTCGTTATGTGGTGCATGACTGTACTTGGAAAATGGGCAAAAAGAGGCCCAAAAGAGGTTAGGAGACTTATTCAGGATAACACACATTCCACACAGTACAAAACAGAGCTGGTAATAGAACTCAGAAAAGTCCTTCTTTTGCACTGCACAAAAATTTTCAGATTCAGAATTAAATGGACCTGAACACATGAAGTAGGTATAACTACTTCATGTTATATAGCCCCAACTTACATATTCAGCAATTGAGGCTCAGGGTCTGTTAAGTGACTTGCCCAAAGTCACACAGCAAGTAACTGGAAGAGTCTGGGCTAGAATCCCGGTCTCCAGCCACTCCTCAGAGCAGAATAATGTCATTGTTAAAAAGCAAGGGTTTTGCATCAGCCTGACCCCAGTTAAGCCCCAGCTATGCCACTTACTTGCTGGTAAACTTAGGAAATTCCTGGATTTTTCCAATCCTACGGTTCCACATAGTACTTTACTTCAAAGGGTTATGGTGATGATTAAATCACACAATGATGTAAAGCCCCATTACAACCTCCGCTACAGAGTAAACCCTCTAATCATCTCACTCACTATGCCTCCCTGCCTGTCTCAGTGGAAGGACTCCAGTTCCAGGAGCCAGCGGACATAGCTGCTCATTTGGCTCAGCAGCCTGGTTCTAGTCTCAAAAGTCAACTGGGATCATGCTCATTGTGTATAGGAGCAGCTCTATTGGATGGGGAATGCACCACATCAGGCCTAACACAGGATGCTGGAGTGCTGAGCAGCCAGTTTGTGGATCTCAAGGGATTCTGATTCAATAGGTCTAAAATGGGACCAGAGATTCCAAATTGTTAAAAAGCTCCAGGAGAGTCTAAAGAGCTAACATTCAATGACAAGTTCTCAGTTTGACAAGAGAGAATCTAATATTTCTGTGAATACAAAAGGTCCCAGGCTAATCTAGAGCAACGCATTATCCAATGGGGGCCACAGGAAGGACATCCTGGGAAGGACCAAGGGTCATCACCAGTTCTAAGGCTCTTCTGTTAATGACAAAGGGCAGCAACTGCCCAGAACCCTGGAGGGAGAATTGAAACCAACCCCAAAAATAGCAGCAAAAATAAAGGCTCAGAGGGACCTCCCTACCCTAGATGCGTAACATTTTCAGAGCTGTAACAGACTTCAGAGATGATCTTGCCCATTATACAGATGCATCACAGTAGCGACTAGAACTCTAAAGTACTTACCAAGACTTGGAAGCCCATAAAGCAATGATTCACAATAAATTCCCTCAATAAATATTGCTGGATGAATTCATTAAGAGAAAAGTGGCATTTAAACACTGGAAAGACAGGGCTTCAAAATGGCCTATTCTGAGCCGGCCCTGTGGCTTAGCGGTTAAGTGCGCGCACTCTGCTACCGGCAGCCCGGGTTGGGATCCCGGGTGCGCACCGACGCACCGCTTCTCTAGCCATGCTGAGGCCGCACCCCACATACAGCAACTAGAAGGATGTGCAACTATGACATACAACTATCTACTGGGGCTTTGGGGAAAAAAAAAAAGGAGGAGGATTGGCAATAGATGTTAGCTCAGAGCTGGTCTTCCTCAGCAAAAAAAGAGGAGGATTAGCATGGATGTTAGCTCAGGGCTGATCTTCCTCACAAAAAAAAAAAAAAAAACATGAATCTTAAAAAATCACAGGTCTGGGGGCCGGTCCCGTGGCCTAGCAGTTAAGTGTGCACGTTCCGCTGCTGGCAGGCAGGTTTGACTCCCGGGTACGCACCGATGCACCACTTGTCAGGCCATGCTGTGGCGGCATCCCATATAAAGTAGAGGAAGATGGGCACAGATGTTAGCCCAGGGCCAGTCTTCCTCAGCAAAAAGAGGAGGATTGGCATGGATGTTAGCTCAGGGCCAATCTTCCTCACCAAAAAAAAAAAGGCCTATTCTGAAGATACAGAAAGGGCCTAAAGTCACGGCAGGTCCAGCCACACTTTGAAACACCACACCAGAAGTTTAGAACTTTGAAGTGGCCACATGGGATTTATGGGCCTGAAAGGAGACAAGAGCCAGCAAACTATTCTCCTAGAGTTGGCGGGCAAAGAAGAGGGTGGGGTCTCCAAAGGGCCATACGAATTTCTCAATTTTTGCTCACTATTTTATCCTCAGGACCCCACATACGGCATTCAGCAAATATTTGTTGAATGCATGAAAGTGAGAGAGGGAGAGAAAGACAGATACAGGTAGTCAGACAAAGAGAAACCATCCCTGGTCCTACAGGCTAAGCAGGGCTACTGAGTACAGCATGCCCCAGGAAGTGGGCCTTTGGGTTGTCTGACCCAACAGCGATGGAAATGAATTGCTAGTACAGCGGCAGGAACATAACTTTTGAGTCAGACATAACTGGGTTCAAACTCAAACTGTTTATGATCTTGGCATAAGTACTTGACCTTTCTGAGCCTCAGTGTTTCATTTTTAAAAAGAGATAATACCACCTACTTCACCTCCAATATAGGCGTGATGATATTTATCTTTCCAAAGCTGTTGGAAGAAAATTACATGAACTAATGGATTTATGGAAAATAGCTAGCACACTGCCCAGCACACAGTATGAGCTTAACAAATGGCAACGCATGTTGTAATTAATCATGCCCTCTCTAGCCAGAGCTTATATTCTCCTAGGCTGCTTCTAATCGTACTCCATAGTTCTTTCTGATACCAAGCTGCAGAAATAATTCCAGTTTAAGTTCACTAGGTTTTCCAATAATGCCCATTTCTTTAAATAAATAATAAAATCATGTACACATTCCTTTTCAGTTTACAAAGTAACTTCACACTCACACGTAACTCTAAAAGGATGCATTGCTGTTATCCACGTTCAATAGATGAAAACACTAAGAGGCAGACTGGGATTGGAACTACATATTTTAACATTTTATTATAATGACTATCATTTTCTAAACCAGGAATTCAAACCAGTGATTTTATTACGGAATAAAATAGTTGAACTCAGGCTGCTCCAGAAATCACCTCAGATGCTGCTTGATTCGCCCTAATACTTTGCTGAAATCAGAAACAAAATCCTGAAAGAAGAGGCAATAATTTTTTTAAACAAAGCCCCTCCTCTGGAGTTAATGCAATTATTCTTAATAGTCTCAAATAGAAGGGGAACATGCCGTAGAGTCAGGCTGATGTGTGTTTCAGCAACATCTCTACCATTTATTAGCCATGGGACCCTGAATGATTCTTAACCCCAAGAAATTTCAGTATCCTCATCTGTGTAATGGGAAAGCATTACTCCTAAGGTTGTGTATAGTTACTGGCATTGAGAAGGCAATCAGTAAATTATAGCTACTCTAATAACCCTGGTACCAACCATGTGGACTGTAGGGTAAGCGACGGCTTGTCCCCTTCCTGGCTTCTCTAGCTTCTGCATACCCCTGTTCTGCATCTGTTCAATGGGGACAGGACCAGTCTCCATCCGACCTCGCCAGGGAATGAAGATAACAAAAGAGCTGGCAGAGACATTATGCAAATACCAAATATTATTAAAACATTAATGAACTCTGGCAATTTTCCTGAATTTTGATAAATAGTGTTTATTATGCACTGCCAGCCTCTCACACAATCTGGGTTCTCAAATATTAACTAGATAATAATAGCAATCATTCTCCTAAAAGACTAAGGTGTAGAGAAATAAGGAGCGAATCTAGATTCCAGCTAACACCTGCCTCCAAAGGAATCAGAATCTCTGCACAAGCAGAGAATGTCAGGACAAACCACGGGGAGACCACGGTGACGACCACAGCGACCACCAGCCAGCTCTCATCAACCCCATGGCCTACGCAGAATCCTACTTTGATAGGACAGTGGAGTTTCTTGGTACTGACAAGCCACTGATTATGACAACTATCTACCACGACTTTGTTCTTCTGGGTAAAGCTGCATCCAAACCAGACAAAACAAAAAGGGTCTGGGAAGCTGGGGGAGCTTTAGTTCCAGGCTAACAATCATAGAGAAAGAAAGTGGCTGCCCCCCACCAACTCCTGAAAACAGGAGTAGTGTTATCCACAGCTCCATTAAAGAGGCTTGCACCAACTTCCACTGCCATCTCATTGTGGGTGAGGGGATCATGTTTTTAAGCTGCTGACAATCCTTAGGTACAGCTCAGACACAGGCAGAACAAAGCCAAGAGGACTCGCCCCCCACCACTCCCAGAAATAAGGGCCTGGTGCCACCCCAGTGACACCTTAACAAGCTGAGGGTCATTAAGACACCTCATTAGCATATTCATGAAAGACTCAAGGCTGTGGCAAGTGAAACAAAGTGCACAAAAAGAGATTTTGTTTTTTAAACCAAGCGAAAATCCGCTTTAAAAAAGTAAATCCACATGGGGACCCTTGCTGTCACCAAACCTTCACTTGTCTAGAGCAGCCAGCACCTCATTAAAGGAAAGGAAGGGACTCACGAATGAATGCAGCACCACACACAGGCAAGCTCATCTCGCCATCTGTCTTCTAGTGTCCAGAGGGGCAAGAGGCTTAAATGACACTCTCCTGAATTTTCTCTCCTGCAGGTGGAAATATCAAATTCCCAGGGGGCAAGAAAGACTTCTCTTGCAAGGTCAACTGGGTAAAAAGGAATGGAAGAGAACTGAGTTACCTGTCAACACAAAGCCACTCATGACATTAAATACAGGTAAATTAAGCAGCCTGGAATAATGCACCCTTCATATTTGGGTAACAGCTTTGCTAAATCAGTGTATCAGCTGTAGGGGTGTCACAGAAGTTCCTAATGAGCTGGGTATTTAAACTTACCCCTCCCCATATCCTCCCACTTTCTGTTCCCTGACTATCCTGACTGATGGTGACCTAGTACCTTTTTCTAGTGAAAGATCAGGGCAGGAGACATTGGAACTGATGTGGGGGCTATAACACCACAATGGCAGACTTCCATTATTTATGTCAAGGAGAAAGGCCATGATTAAGCAACTTAAATAACTACCCTGCGCCTTCTGTGTGTCCCCACTCTCATGACAATCACTGAGCTGGAAGCTCACTCCCACCAGGTTAGGGAGTTGTTTAAAAAAAAACACACATTTAATTCATCTAAGTAGTTGAATGGTCGAATACCTCAACAGAGAGCTAGCTTTGCAACCCCACGCACAATCTAGGATCCACTTGGAGAGCATGAAGCAAAAGGTAAAATCCAGTCCCAAGTTTTAACACGCTTCATCCAACTTCCCAAAGCGTTACTATACCGGCGGCCACACGTTCAATTTGTATTATCCCCACTTGGGCTGTGGAGAGGAAGAAAACCGAGAGGGAAAAAGGTACCCTCCGATAGACCCAGCAACAATAGACAGCCGGCTGAAATCCAAGTAGATGGCAGGAGGAAGGCAAAAGCTCAAAGCCCTTTTTCAATCAAATTTTCCATTATCTGGAAAATGGGCTGAGGATGTATTTGTAGAGCGCACAGGGACACGCGTGAGGGCAGCGCTACGGCTCGAGTCCCAGTTCTGCGGAATGTGAACCGCCAGGCCACGTACTGCATGCCGGCCAGGGTCGCGCTGGTGCAGCCGCAAGCCACGCGGGAGACTCCCAGCAGCGGACACTCCTGCTACATCTCAGGAGCAATAATCCGAACGACAGGACACCTGAGGAGGGGTTCAGTCTCCCAGGCCTGGCTCAATTATTTTCCTTTACACACCATTCAACAATCCGTTTAAGGACCTGTAGGTGCTGGGCTGGGGGTGAGAGTGGGCGGCATATTTTCTGTCCCACGACGTCTCCCAGGTTCGAAACTCAGGGCACCTCTCTCGGCCAGCGCATGGACAACACACAAAGAGCAGGGGGCCAGCGCTCCTCGGGATTAGAGCTCTGAGCTGGGGCATTTTCGAGCTGGGAATTAAGAATTCAGAGCTCAGCAAGAACCCTGGAGAAGCACCGGAAATGCTTCCGAACGCTTCAGAGGGAAGTCGATTTGCAAATCAAAGTTGCAGGCATACCGGGCGCCCAGCCTACTTCAGCGGGTTACTAGGGAACACCCAACAAGTTTGGCCACCGGGGGCTCGGCATGACAGCGCCGCGCCGCAAGACTAGAGAAGCAACTTGTCGCTCGGGCGCCGAGCCGGAGCCCCACGCTGTCTCCGCGCCCCGAGCTCAGGAGAGGACCCCAGCCTCGGCGCTGGGAAGGCGCAGGTCCGTGCCTCCCGAGCCAAATCCCTGAATTGAAAGGCGCCGCCGGGTCTCACCTGGACCGCGCTGCTTCCAGGGGCTTCCCCCAACAGTGAGACTTTTCACTACCGAACACTTCACCTGCCTCCCAGCCCCCGGCCGATGAGAAATTAACAAAAGAGCCAGGCAACGAGGGAAAAAAGAGACCCGGCGCAAAGTATAGTAAGGAGAGGAGGGAAGGCAGCTCAGCTTGCGGCGGGGAAAGAAGGGAAGAGGCGGAATAGAGATGAGTTATACCCCAGCCACCCGGCTCCGGGAAGAAAACCAAGAAGAGAACGAGAAGGGGGAATGGGTTCGTACCCGCTTCCCATCACACGCACACCTCCCCCTTTTTCCTCCTTACCCAGCATGGAAAAGATGAAATCCTTGGCTGTGTGAATCTCTAGCGCTCTCTGGTCGTCGTATTCCCGCTGGTCGTGCTTCGTGAATTCTTGGATGAGTTTGTTCAATTCCTCCACCCGAGCTCCCGACCTGAAATCCAGCTCCGGGAACGTAGGCTTGTTGTTACAGCCCAGGGAGGCTGCCTTGCTGGCGGTGGGAGCCGCCATCTTCATGCAAAACGCGCCGAGTAGCAGCTCCGCGGCGGCGGCAGCACCCACCCCCGCCCCCCACCCCGCCCCCTGGGCCTCCTCCCCTCGCCGGCTCCCTGGCTGTGGCCCTGGCCCGTGGGCGGGCTGGCCGGCTGGCGTCTAGGCGGGCGGTCCCGGCTCCGTGCGCTCCGGGCGTCCGGGCTTCGGGAGGAGCTGGACTGCAGCGAGGGTGCGTGTGTGGCCCCGACACCCTTTCCTGCGGCCCCACGCCGGTCCCGATGCTGCAGGTCCTCGCCCTCCCCTGGCCCTAGCTGGCAGAGGCGACAGCGGTCGTAGCACCAACCGGAGCCTCCCCCCGGGCGAGGAAAGTGAAGTGGAAACAATGTGAAATTCACCAGCTCTGAAATCAACAAGCTGCCGGCTCCCGTGTTACGGAGCCAGCACCAGCGTCCCCATTTAAAGGGACAGCGCACCCAGTGGAAAGAAAAATAAATAAATGACAGAGGTCTGCGCGCCTATGCCACTTGCCAATCTGTACTCGGGCAGACCTGCGAGGTGTGGACGTATTCCTTCTCTACCACCACTCTCCTTTGGGGGGAGGGCTTGCCAAGCACGTTCAAGGAGAAGGGAGTCTTCCTCTGTCTAATTTTAAGGGCGGTGTCCTGGACGAGGACATCTCTATGGGAGCGTTTCCATCTCAAGAACTCCAGTGCTTTTAGATGGTGAAGGAACCTGCCTTAAAGAATATGCAACCAGTCTTCTGCCTTTTTCGGCCTAGATTGCCAAACGATAGGATTAAGCGTATCAAAAGAAAGAGTGCCCACACCGGGCCGGTAGAGAGACACTCCCATTAGCCACTAACGTATCCCTACCTTTGCCCTAGGTGATTTTTCTGGGTAACAGCATATTCAACTTAAATAATGAGTTAATGAGATGCAGCTTGCTCTAATATAAAGATAGGGAAACTGAAGTGTGGGTGTGGGTGTGGGGGAGGGGAAACAGAATGCATTGCCCCAGGTTCCAACGAATGTTGGAATGACGAGGTGAAATTTTTCTCATTCAACAAATACAATTTGAGCACTCACTGTTTGCCGGGCAGAGTGCCAGAATGTGGGTAGACAGTGATAAGCCAAAGGACGTGGTTCCCGCAATGGAGTTGTACTTACTTGACAAGGTAGGTTCCATCTAAGTCGTGGTCCTTTAGACAGAAGAGGATCTCAGAGGTGTTTTTAGTGTTTATGAAGTTTTTAACGCAAACGCTCAGGAGGCCTATTGGTTCTTAGAAACAAAGGTTGTCTTCCTCCCTAATTCTCCAAAATCCATCTCTTCTCTATCCCACAGGCCCTGATGGAGATAGGACCTTTTTCATTTTCTTACCTGGGTTCTCATGGCCAAGAATACAAACTCTTTTGTTAGTCCAGCCTCTGCCATGCTTTTCCCTATAAAATGGAGATGATAATAATTCCTGTCTCCTGGAGTGCTTTAAGGATTACATGAGATAAAGTGGGTCAAGCACTTAGTGTGATACCTGATATAATAAGTACTTAATTAAATGTTAGCTGCTACTATTGCTGTTGTCATAAATGTAATTCTTTCCCTTTTGCAACCTGTTCTCCACATTGGTGTCACAGTGATCTACACAAAACACAGATCTGGCCACTGACATCCCCCTGGAATTTCTCTCCTCCTTACTCCCTTCCCAACTTTACACCAAAGCCAATTCCATACCTGCCTTTTCCTGAAAGCCTTCCCTTAAGACCCTCTCCCAAGCTGGTGACAACATGTCCCTCTTTAGAACCTACACTGCATGCTTTCAGAAAGTTTCATATGACATTGATGAATTTTGACCTTGCTTTATCACCGTTAATGCAAGTTTCAAACTATGAGATTCTTTAGGATAAAGGCTACATCTTATTCATGTTTGTATTTCCCACAGCATTTAGCCCTGCAGGAGGGTCCTCAATGTTTATTGAATCAAGTAATGAGTGAAGACCTTTGGCATATCCAGTTAATTTCTTTTGCTTTTGGTTTCCTTTCTTGGAAACAAGCTTTCTCACCCACTCAGTATTAAAGAGGGAGGATACATGCCCAGATAAATGCTGGTGGACTGATGAGGTAGCTGCTTAAAACCTCTGGCTTTTGCAGGTCTGCTCTGCTGCCCTGACTTCTCGTCTGAGAGAGTATTACCGTTACTTGGACAGTAGTATAAGCTATGCAGGTCGTTGGAACTCCAACACAAATTGATCCACTCCCATCTGTCAATGCTTCTCTCCTGATCAATGGTAGGATTTGTGAAAGCTGACTGAGGCAGTCATTCCATGGATCGGAATGGTCCTAGTTCACCCATGCAAGCAACAACCTCCAATCTATATAATACAGTTTGAAATAATTGAGGCCAAAAAGTCAAGATGGCCTGAAGGAGGCACTGCTCCTCCCTTGTTTCTACCTTTTCCTGTGATGCTTATATTCATAGAGAGAAAACTGATAGCGAGCAGGAGTTGCTCTGATTGTGCCTTAGCCCTGGGCCTTGGATGTTTTGAATGAGTGAGTCAATGAATAGTCTCTCTGTTACTCTACATTGTCTGTTCTACTCTCCATCAGCCACATCAGAATTCTATGAATCATTGACCTTCAATATTTAGAGAATGTCCTGAATAGAAAACTAAATACCTTTTATAAGCTCTTATAGAATTCTGATAAGATGGCATAAATATCTCTTGACAAACTGGGAAAATAGGGAAAAAGGATCAGGAACCGTATTTCCTGAATTGGGTCTCTTGGGAGACTTGTTAACTTCTGGGCCCTAGTAGACAATGAGCTCCTCAAGGGCAAGTGCTGTGTCTCTTCACCTTTGTAAACCCTGCATTTAATACAGTTGCTGGCCCATCTTATGACCTTAAATAATATGTTTGAATGAATGAATGAATGAATGAACAAATTAATACCATCTCTCAAAGTCAAGGAAGTCAGCATTTAGGTGATTTTTGCTACAATTAAATATCTCAATGTAAGCTATCTGTGGTTTCCCAACAATCACTTGAGTTGTTCTACATGTAGGTATTTCAGCTTGAGTTTAATTAAATGCTTCTATTTTCATGACTTTTTTCTCCCCTGTGTATGTTATATGGCCTAAGAGAAGGAAGGGAGATGGACAGGAAAATGAAGAGAAAGAGAGAAAATAATTATTAGAAGATATTAAAGAATGTCTCAGTCCTATAATAAAAGAGCGTATTTCTAGAGTTTTGACAAATGACTCAGGAAAGGTGAATGGAGTGTACCATGTAAGTAAGTGCTAAGGTAGGTCGTTTCTTCACTTGCTCCCACAGCATCAAACAGACCAACGAAACTCGCTGCCTTTCCAAACTGTCGTCTCACAGAGGTAGAACTTGCCCCTCCACTTTCTCACTGCCAAATTTTATTAGCTTGTGAAGCCACCTTCTTGCTTCTCTGGAGCTGTTTTGTTTTGTGTGTGTGTGTGTGTGTGTGAGAAAGATCAGCCCTGAGCTAGCATCTATGCCAATCCTCCTCTTTTTTGCTGAGGAAAACTGGCCCTGAGCTAACATCCATGCCCATCTTCCTCCACTTTATGTGGGACGCTGCCACAGCATGGCCTGACAAGCGGTGCATCAGTGCGCGCCTGGGATCTGAACCCAGGCCACCAGCAGCGGAGTGTACGCACTTAACCGCTATACCACGGGGCCGGCCCTGGAGCTGTTTGTTTTTAAATACAGCTCTAAAGTTCTGTGGTAAACTCTCAGCCATGAATAACTGGGCTGTGCAGAGCATGTATTAAAAATAGCAAGCTCCATATCCACAGGATGGATTAACAAAATATAATTTTAAACTAAGATTCTCTGGTCTGACAGAGATTTAAATAGCAGCCCAGGCTACAAGATCTGGCCTTCTTGGGCAGTTGGATTTTCAATAAAAGACTAACAAATGGAAGTGGCCCGAGCTTCTTATAATTTGAAAATACAGGCAGATAAAAAGAGAAACAAACATCATAGACATGTGGAATGTTGACGGTAGAAGAGACCTTGGATAAATCCCATCCACCATCTTCATTTTGCAAATAGGAGAATGGAGATACAGAAAGAGAAAGGGAACTTGCATAAATAGTAGAGATTGTGCTGTTTCTATTTTTCATACTAACTTCAGATATAGTAAATATTTATTGTGTTTCCACACCACCAGAGGGGGCATAGAAAATGCCGTGAAATTTGTCCAGAATAGTAATAAAACACAAAGAGGAGAGTAGCCCTTCGGCAAAATGCGCCTGTTGCACTTGAAAGTTAAATTGCAATAAACGGAGAATTGCTGACATTAGGAATTACGCGTCTACTGCTTCCCCCCCAACCCCCACCCCACCCCACCCCACCCCCACCATCAAGACTAGAGCTGAATCTCCTTGGTATCTCACAAGTTGTTTAGGGGCACACAACCCTGCTTGGGGCACGCTGGGCAATTTCATCTCTGGTGAGATTAGGCCATTGAAATGTTAGTGAGGTCCCCAGAACAGTGTGGATGACCCTCTTGACTCAGTCTATGCAGTTCTAACAAGGTGAACCCCACGTGAAGCCCACCCCTCTGACACATTCGCACAGTTCAGAGGGACTTGTTCCATCCTCTCCTTCAACCTTGTGCCCTAATAACCCTGAGGGCCTGGGTGCTCTAGCTGTGAAGAAACTGTAGCAATAGAAATCTCTCCACCCAAATCTGTCCTTTTATTCTCTTCCCCTGCTGTACTCAGGGGAGGCAAATCTGTACGTGTGGAAAGAAGAAAATGGACTCTAGGAATGGTGATAACAATATCTGATAACAATTATTAACAATTGTCGTTCCTTACAATGATAGAGCGCTTGACAGTTCCACAAAGCACTTACCGTAGCAATCTGTTTGTGGATACTCACAGCCTCCTACTAAAGCAGGTTAGTTAGGACTGTTGTTATGACTCCAATTTAGGAGATAAGAACTGGGGCTGAGCGAGATGGTGATTTTTGTGAGCTCACCAGCTAGTCATTGTCATCCTTCAGCTCTCTATTTAGATGTCATTTCCTGCAAATGGCTTCTCCTGAACCTCCTTCACTCGCACGCACACCCAAGCCTAGGTCGTGTAGGTTCCTGATAGACTCTCCTCGCCTTTGGACGCCATCATTGCTCTTCTTATACTTCATTGTAGCTGCCTCATAACTTGTCTGCCTCCCTCCTAAAAATGTATGCACCACGTGGGCAAAGACTGTGTCTGATCACAGATGTATTCCCAGTGCCTATTGCTAGGTCTGGCACATGGTAGGTGTTCAAGAAATGTTTGATACATGAAAGAGTAAAGGAATGAACCAGGTTCAGGCCCCAGACTCCCGTCTTTTGATTTAAGACCCAGGTTCTTTCCATCAAACCTCATTGACTGTATCGTTAGCAACTGTTGAGATTCCAGAAAAACACCAACAATCTCTTACATTTCAGAGAGCTTTACACTTTACCCGGCATTTCACATGTACCACCTGATCCCAAAACTTAATTCAAGTTCCATCATGGCAAACAAAGCCTTTTGTTCCTCTTCTCTCTGCCTTAAAATCTGAGCTCAGGCCATTTGCTCAATAAACTTAATGACAAAATAATTTTTAAAAAATTAAGTCCAAATTTCCAATTCTCCTTCTTTTAGGGAAACCCAGTCTACTTGACCTGTACACATCAGGCAAGAAAAAAGCAAACTGATTGATTGCCCTAGAAATCCTTTTTCTATATAAATACCATAACCTCATCAACTGTTCTGGGGAAATTGTGGGGCTCCCCTTACCAATCCCTTGATGTTGCTGCATCCCCTTCTAGCCCTTGAATTTGCCAAAACTCCAGGTCTACATCAATTCATATCTTGTCTTATATATATCTTGGGTGCTGGGTTACAAGCCGAGGGTAGAACGCAATACCTTGTCAATGAAGACTGGAGATGTTTGGTTTGTTTTGCTATGAGCACTTAAATAAAGGGCTGTCACAGGGGTAATTCATTTATATTTTTTTCTGGGAGGCTATAGAGAGTGGAACCAAGAGAGGTGGGTGGCTGTTACAGAAATACAGGCTTCAGCTCATGATACAGAAGCATTTTCTAACAGAGAGGCACCCTGTGCAGAATAGGCCGCCTTATGAATTAATAAACTCCTCATCACGGGAGGTGTTCAGAGCCATGTTACCCATCTGTCAGGGTTATGCTAGAGGAGGTTCCTGAGTTTGTAAGGGGCTTAGACTGTGACCCCTGGAGTGCCTTTCAGCTCTGAGAAGCTATGACTTTATGATTCTTTGTCAGTGAATGTAATAACTGAGAACTAGTTTCTACAAGGATCCAGCTCACAACAGAACTGTGTTCTGTGCTCTAAACACAAGGTGTTTTGTATTCATTTTCACATAAGGACTCAAGATCAAGGGTTGTGTCTTTCTTTTCCTAGGCTTACAATATATACATATTTCACTGTTTCTGGCTTTCCTACTGTCCAATTCTAGTAGACTATTTCATTCCACCCCATACAAAGAACTTCCGTGGTATAGACACATGCCCCAAACATCACACACATATCTCACACCCAAATTCGCATTCAGAGAAGCTTTAATACATTTATTTACACACTCATTTTATAATGAGAGAAGCTGGCTTTCTGGGCAGGCCTATAAAATTGACCAGAGAGTTGGAGTGATGCCCATTTTACTTTCCAAAGCTCATCAAAATATGATTCTCGAAACCCTGCACTGTAACAAGTTTGTCTGAAAAAATGGGCTATTTTTCCCCCAACTATGCCCAGCGCAGTGCATGAATAGAAGCAGTTGTTTCCCTTGATCCGAGACCCGGTGTGTTGAGTCGTGGTCCAAAGCTCATTTTAAATTCCAAGTTACAAAACCTAGAGAGAGGGCATTTGAGGAAAATGCTGACATTTCTTCAGCTCTGACAACATTATCACACACAACTATAAATATACTTCCTGGACCACGCCTTCTAATTCTGCTCTCTCTGTTAGTAGTTTCTAAGCAGGAAAAAAAAAATCCTCAAACCCTTTAAATTCCCCAATGCTTCTACATAGTCTAGTGGGAAAACAAAAGAAAAAAAAAGTGAAAAGGAAAGAAATATAGAAAAGAAAGGGGGAAAGAAAGAAAAGAAAAAAACCCACAGTCCCCTTACTCTAATTTCTGATGATTCATGTCTATTTAAACTCCCCTGAGGATATGAGTATGTGTACTTTATCGTGATTTGCCTCAGAATTCTTCGGTGGTGGGGACGAGGGGGTATATAGATATACATTATGGATAAATAAATTCGGATAAAAGCAGTGGGCTGGAAGTCAGGGTATTGATTCTAGTCTGGCTTTTGCCTTTAGTTAGTTCCCTGATCAGAGGAAAATTCTCTCCTCTTCTCCGAAACTCCTTTTCCTCAAGTATAAATGAATGAAGTGTAAGGTGTTATCCAGGCATGACATTCTGAGACTGTGACTCTGACATGAAAAGACAAAGCAATCTTTGCTCAGTACAGTTTCTTAACACATTTTGTTTATTTGTTTATTTTTCTCCAGTCCATCCTTGCACAGCTTGACGTTCCATAGTAGGACATTCTGAGAATTTTTTTTTTAGAATCTCAGCTCTAAAAGAATTAGCCTGAAATCAAGAGAGGAGAATCTGTAAGTGCATTAAGACCCCCTCCGTGGCAGATCTTGGCTAATAGCCTCTTATTCTCTGCCAGTGGGGGATGAAGCAAGGCCTGCTGCTGAAATTCACTCAGTAACTTGGCCCTGGGGCGTGGATATATGGCCTCTGGGTTCTTAGGGCCCAGCCAGGGCCCAGCAAGTGTGTTCAGACTCCAGAAATCCTCCTCCCCACAGGATGAGAGGAAACAAAGAGGACCCAGGAAGCATTTAGAAGAGGCTGCAAAACAGTTATAAAATAATTTCCTGGCCCTAAAATTGGAAGCAAACGTTTGATGTTCTGAAGCCCTGGTGCAAGACGAATGTATGTATGGGCCTTTATAGGCGGCTTATAAAGCACTTGGGGACAAGGAATTGTGGTTCTGGCAAAAAGACTTAAAGAGTCTTTTTATGTCTTTACAACCAAGATATGGAAGAAGTCTGGTCCTAGAAATCTAGGCGGAAGTTTTCTTTAAGTACTTTGGAAAAGAGCAACTTTATAAATCTCAGGTAGTAATTGATGATAGCAGGATTAGTAAGGAAAGAAATTACAATCGTCATGCAATAAATAATATTCAAGTGTGTATGATGACAAAAAATAGATGCAAGATTAAAGATATTAAAGCCATGTGTGCAAACCATAGCTATCAAAGAAGGGTAGTTCAGGGGGGGAGCTCAGAATTCTACCAGATCAAAATCTTAATCACACAGATGAAGAAGATGAGGTGCAGAGAAAGGAAATGACTTGCCTATGGTAACACACAGAACACACACGTGGGCGGGACTGGGATTTTTTCTGCCATACATGGCAACACAAGAGCCAAAGCACATGAGTGCATGTTCAAACCTGGTCATAGCCAAGAGAGGTATTTCCCATAAAGCTGTCTTTTTTATTTCTTCGTTTATTCAGCAAATATTTATTGAACTTCTGTTATGTGTCAGGCACTGTTCTAGGCACTGGGGATACAGCAGTGAACAACGCAAAAATCTATGTCATCCTGGAGCTTATAGTTCAAGTACATCACTTAATTTAAATGACAAACTGGGCATATTGTGCCACAATTAACCTCTCCATCTGTATCAGTCAGGGTTCTCTAGAAAAACAGAAACAATAGCATATACATATATAAAGAGATTTATTTCAAGGAGTTAGCTTATGCTATTGTGAGGGCTGACAAGCCCCAAATCTGTAAAGCAGGCAAGTCCAAAATCTATAGGGCTGACTGGCAGACTGGAAACTCAAGCAGGAGTTGATGCTGCAGTCTTGAGGTAGAATTTCTTCTAGAAAATTCCATTTTTGTTCTTAAGACCTTTCAATTGATTGGATTGTTGAAGGTAATCTCCTTTATTTAAAGTGAACTGATTATAGATGTTAACTACATCTACAAAATACTTTCTCAGCAGCACCTAGATTAGTGTTTGATTAAGTAACTAGGTACTATAGCCTAGCCAGGTTGACACATAAAGCTAACCGTCACACAGTCTACCAAATAAACATTTATTAAGTGTTTACCACGTGCCAAGTTCTGAGATAAATCATGCACAGTCCCTGCCCTCTAAAGGGAGAGCATAAGTCATTTACTTAAATAAATACATAAAAATATGAAACTCTACAAATCCATAAGAGAGGTAGAGAACAAGAGCTATCTTTGACAGTCTGGAAGAAGAAACAGTGCTTCTAGGTAGAGAGATCAGGAAAAGCTGAAAACGCAAAAGACAGCTGACCTTGTCTTTGGAGAATGGGTAAAATTAGAACAAGGAAAACAGGAGGGTGGCATTCTTCGTGGAAGAAATGGCATAAGCAAAAGTGTGGAGTCAGGAGAATGTGTGATGTATATAGAAGCATCGAGTGGTTCAGTTGGGCTGAAAATGTAGAGCATTCATCAAAACTTCTTTTGTTAGCCAGTGATTACTCAGTGCTTGTTCAAGTACTCATTCCAAAGATATTAAAACTTTTGCAGATGAAACAGAGAGGTCAAGAGACTCCTCCAAAGGCACACAGGAAACCTTCATACACAAGTCAATGCCATTTTCTTTCAGACGCTAGATCCTATTGACTCTTCAAAACTGAGTTTGATCGTCCCTAAGAAAGGAGACTATGCTTTTATCATTGTTTCTTCAGTTTAACTATCTTCGAAAAAGTCCTGTTATTCTTTTTTTTTTTTTTTTTTTGTGAGGAGGGCCAGCCCTGAGCTAACATTCAATGCCCATCCTCCTCTTTTTTTTTGCTGAAGAAGACTGGCACTGGGCTAACATCCGTGCCCATCTTCCTCTGTTTTATATGGGACACTGCCACAGCATGGCTTAACAAGCGGTGCGTCAGTGTGCGCCTGGGATCCGAACCAGCGAACCCCAGGCCGCCGCAGCGGAGCGCGTGCACTTAACCGCTTGTGCCACCGGGCTGGCCCCCTGTTATTCTTTGATAAATGGAAGAAACGCATTAGGCTCTAACTTTCTTTTTTTTTAATTATTTATTTATTTATATATTTTTCCCCTAAAGCCCCAGTAGATAGTTGTATGTCATAGCTGCACATTCTTCTAGTTGCTGTATGTGGGACGTGGCCTCAGCATGGCCGGACAAGCGGTGCATCGGTGCGCGCCCGGGATCCGAACCCTGGCTGCCAGCATCGGAGCGCGCCCACTTAATCGCTAAGCCACGGGGCCGGCCCATAGGCTCTAACTTTCAATGAATATATAGGTATCAAACAAGATGCTCAGGGATTTATAGATCATAAAATTAAAACCTATTGCTTTTACAACTCAGTCGAGGGTATTTCTTAGTTTTGTACTCTAGTTAAATTGCTATGGTCAGGGAAATGGTATGCAGAAAGAAAATATATATCGGAGCCACGGGGTTCAAGGAAAGTAAAATTCACCCAGGACTCTTGTGATTTCGCAGTTGTGTGCTTTGTATGTTCCGTTCATTTCAATTCCTCTCAGCCACTTTGTTCTGTGCCCCAATCCCCTCCTTCATTTCAAGGAATAGCTGTTGGTTTAGCAAGTCACTGTTAAATAGATGTGGCCCGTGCCTTACTCCACTACCAGTCTCCCTCATCCTTGCTTTAAACTCATCCTTGCTTTAAACTCATCCTTTTGCCTTCATGGGAATTCATGTTTTCTATTAATGAAATAACCAGCCATGGGTTTGTTGCCAAAACTGATGGTTTTATAGCACTCCAAACAATGTGCCTGGCTTTGAGGCTAATGTAACATTAAAAAAAAATTAAGATAATTATAGGAATTAGAGGATTCTAGACGCTTTCCAAACAAGTCTTTATTCAGCTTCATATCATTGTGAATTGAGCAGAAGCAAATTGTCCCTCCTACTTTCCACTTTATGAAACGGAAGCTGGAATCCAAACCAGGAAGTGACATCATCCAGTGCCTGGTTACACGTCCCCATAAACTGCATTACTTTAATTAAATCTATCAAACAGGCTAGTAAGAGGGAGACTGGGGAGAAATGAAGTTATTGATCAGAGGTATTAAATAAATGGACGTCACTGACACACAGATGTGTGGAATGCTCAAGGGGGATCAGAGTTCAACTTCCTCAGTGGATAGCTGAATACTTGTCTTGTGGTGATGTTCTTTTATTATTTCTAATGGGGGAGAGAATCTAGAAAGTGTCTAAGGCTTAGAATCTAATATAACTTCACATTTACCTAATGCTTTAGATTTATTGCATGTTATCTCATTTTAATGCTAATCCTCACAACAATCCTGTAGGACAGGCAAACCATAGATTCACAGACTATTGGATCACAATCTGGAGGGCAGGGTTCAACCCTCCACAGCACATGAGTAACCTGGGTAGATATGTGTCTAGGAGGTTGTCTTTGTTTATTTCGGAAGGGCAGGTGTGGAGAGAGATGTGGAGCATCTTGGGGAAGATAAAGGGTAATTGCACCAGCTAACTAATGGTCTTCATTAAATAACCGCCCCCTCCACAACAAGAGTGGATGTTAATATATTGTAACAGGGTTTAGTTTATTGTGTTTCACTCTATCCTCAGGATAATGCCATATCTGTTTGGATGGAGAGCAGAGTCTCTCCTAAAAAGAGTGGACCTTCTTAGAGACAATCATCAGGGCAGAGGCAGGGCCTCCGTAAAGTCCCTAAGGCAGATCCCAGACAGGTAGAAAAGAAGCCTTACTCGCTTGGGATTGGAACTTGAAAAGTATAAAAAGTCAAAAGCCACTTCCAGATGGGTCAGGCTCCATTTGGCCAGCTGTGGGGTTGGGTGGGGGTGTGTCATCAGGGTGAGTCATCTGTGTCTTCCAGGGCTTGACCACACCAGAAAGCGGGGTGGGTAAAAGATGCAGGAGTGCCCCGATCATTACAGGAGACAGTGCTGTCATGTGGGGAGAGTGCAAGTGCAACAAGCACTCTAGCAAGAAATTTCTTTGGGACTAGAAAATCTCAGGAGGAATGGGATTAGCAGAGACCAGCCCCTCCACTCCAGAATTCTACTCCTGCCATTGCTATCCTTGGGAAATCAAGTCAGAGTTTACTCAGGTGAGTTCCTTTGCATATTCACCCAGGGATAATATTTCAATGATCAACTCAGGCTGCTGGGGGAGCAATGCCAGCAATCTCTTCTTGATGTTCTCCAAAGAGGGAGCATGTCCCACAGTGGCGGGCCTTCACAGTACATTAAATAGACGAAGTAACCAGTCTATTTAGATGGAGATTGAAGTCCAGTTTTCAGACCCGTGGGAACCATTCCTTGCACCTGGCTAGCTCCTCATTTCCCTGACAACTGTCCTTAATAGCTAGTATTTTCTGAGCACTTATCAAGTCTCAGATACTGTGTCATTCAATCCTCACAATCTTCTTGGGAGGTTGTAGGATTATTCCCATTTTCAGAGTAGGAAACTGAGGCCTGAATTGATCATGTAACTTGTCCAAGGCCACTTGGTAGTAAGCAACACACCTGGACGTTCACCTGTGTCAGCCTCAATCCATGTCTATGGTCTTGCCCACCACCTTGGGCTGCCTCCCTGGTTGCCTCCCAGAGTATCTGATGACAGTGAGTAGGGTTCTGGGTGGGAAGTGATATGGCTGTGTTAGGAGGCCTGACACCTTGGGTCTGTTGTTTGTCAGCTGTATGACTTTTAGGTCCCCTGGCCTCTCTGAGCCTCAGTTTCTTCCTCTGCAAAATGGATATAATTCTTCCCTCTTAGCTTCAAAGTTTTTATGGACGGCATGTGAAAAGATGGAATATGAATAAAAACTATAAAAATACTTGAAGATATAAGGAATTGTTACACCTTAATTTTACGTTTTCCTAATGTTGCTCAAGAGTTAATGAGGTCTGGGGTCAGGGAAAGAACCCAAGGGAAGGAGAAAATCGTTTATTCATTCAGCAAATACCATACACCATGGGGCACCAGGAATAATGAAGAAATGGTAGTGAACAGCTTCAGGATAGCTGATCTGTGAAAAACTTGATTTCTTTTTTCACATTTAAAAGAGAATACCTCTTAGATCAGTTACTGGGAAACTCTCTCTGAACTGCTGCCTGAGCTATAACCGTGTTGAAAATGAAGTAAAGAAAAAGGTGACCTTAATGCTGGCCTCCAAGAGGGCTTTGGTCAATTCAGCACCTTTTTCAAGCTGTAAATTCACTGCCCAAATTGTCTGCTTAGATAGTTTTCTCCTCTCAGAAAGAAAAAAATGTAGACTGTTCAAAATTAAAAGTCTGCTTCTCAAAGAAATATCACTGTGGAAATGTAATTCAACAAGTTTGGCTGAGTGTTTTCCGGGTTCTGTACCATACAAGGGATTGGGATGTGGATGGTCATATTGACTCCCATTGTCTGCAAGACCTGGTCCCTCCCCTCAAAGCAGTAATAATTTCCATGGGAACTGTGCTAAAATATGTGAAATTTTAGAGGTTGAGACAGGTTACGACAGAAATGGACTAAACCCAGATGTCAATATAAGAAATAAGTGCTTGGGCATTCTGAGGTTTATGTTCTTAGATTAGAAAGGTGAACCCTTTTTGTGAAAGGTTCTGAAAGTGAAGTAGAAGAGCTTTAATTTGGCTTTGTGCGCAATTAATGAGCCCTTAAAGGTTTTAGAACAGAACAGTAACATGATAAAAAGATATGAAAAATCCAAACCCAGTGTCATAGTTAGGACCTTTTTAATTTTGAAGGTTTTATTATTAGAAATAACTCAAATCAAATTAAGCAAAGAAAAAAGTACAAATGGAGAAATGTATTGGTTCATGTAACTAGAAAGTTCAAGTAGTGGACTTTGTCATGATTCTCCAGACAATCAAATCATGTCATCAACTCTCAAATTGGCTTCATTCTTAGTCTATATATGTGTAGTGTTAGAATGGGTTCAACAGCTCCAGGCTTACCTGGGTTTTAGAGATCATTGCCCCAGACAAAGAGCCTCTGGAGAAAGGCACCATGGTGAGCTCTCATTGGCCCAGTTTAGGTCACATGCTTATCCCTGAAAACTCACTGTGGCCAGGGAGTGAAGCTTGACTGGCCAGGACTGGGTCATATGCAATCCTTGAGGTAGGAAGGTGACTCTGGCCTGTCCTTCCCCCACTTCCTTTAACTGCAAGAATTGAGTAAGATATTTACAGAATGAGGGTGGAGTAGTTTCTCAAAGGAAGAGATACTGGGCACGCACACACACACGCACACACACACACACACACACACAGTCACACATACACAAGCACATTACCCAAGCTAGATTTTAACACATTTACATCTAAAACAGAACACCTCTCTTTTCTTTAGACTGTAGTTTATTCTTTTAAAAATTGCTTTTATTCATTCATTTTATAGTCATTCCATTCTGTAAGTCATAGCTCCTATTTTTGAGTACCTAGCACAGAAGTGTCTCTATTTGTCTATATGCAAATAAATTCAGTTCTAAAAAGTTAGTTGTAAATCCTTTTGTTCATAACTGAATCAGAAGGTATAGCAGAGCCAAATAACTGACCCCTAAAGTCTCTTTCACAGTGTAGAGTTGTTGCTAGGAAGTGATGCCAGGCCTGGGATTATATCTCCTGCTCCTGCTCCCATGCATCTGGAATGGGAGGCGTCTGGCTAGTTCTTGCCAATGAGAGGTATGAGGAAGTGATGTGCATCCCTCCTGGTTGGGATGGTTAAGAGGTAGGTGTGCCTTCTCCAGAGCCGCTATCTCTGTTAGGTGAATGGAGAGGCTCCTAGGACCTGAAAGAGAGCTGAGCCATGACAAACAGAGTTCCTGGCTCCCTGCACATGAAATATCACCCCACAAGCATCACCCACATTGAATTCTTACATGAGTGAGAAATATACCTTTATTGTGTTAAGCCAATGAGAATTAGAATCCCACCTTAACGAACACAGAGGGGTTTAATCTTATTGTCCACATCCTCATTTCCACCACAGAGTTGTGAGTGTGATCTTCAAAGATTTAAAACCAAGTATTCACTTCTTCTCCTCACAGATGTGACTTTCTTCCAACATCTGCTCCAAAAATAACCAATTTATTTCATATGCTGGAAATCTGTTGGCTCAGGTCACCTGCCTCCTTGATAATTCCTGTAAGTATTATGTGGAACCCGTTAGTAGTTACCGTGCCTATACTCATTCCATCTTCACTGAGATCCTTAAACCCACAAACTATTAGTAGCTTGTGACAGGTCTCATCAGCAGGGTTACCATGCTTTGCTTTTAAATTCTTTAACAAACTCGTGGCCTTCTCTGTCCTGAATGAACACATTGCTGCCAATCCTAGCGTCACACACTCAAATGGTATTCCGACTCATCAATCACTTTTATTTTGCTCTTAATGATTATTGCTGATTGTAAAGATATAGACAGACCCTTGCACCTGCTTCATGAATAGCTCTTTGTCTTCAGAAATTTTCCTGCAGTCTAGTGAATCATACCACTTACAATTTTTAAATATACCCTACCTTGTTTACATAATTATCACGTGTTTCTTCTTCTTAGCACTTTCAATACTTTCCTTGCTTTCACATTTATTGGCTGTTAGGGATTAATAATGTTTGTAAAACAGCTTGAAACCTAGACACATAAAGCAAATATGCAGCAGAATACGAAAAAAGTGTGTTGGCCCCACGACCAAAGAACAAATGATGTACCCTCTTGATGGTGAGCTCAAGTGATGGATTTTTACGCTGTTCTTAGCTTTATTAACGTGTATCAGTGCTCTTAAGTTGTAGAATTTTAGAGTGCCAAACCTAGAAAGTTATCTCATCCAGTTAAATGTCTACATTTTATGCATGGAAAAAAAAAAAGAGTGTTTGAGAGAGGGGAGTAACAGATTCCTGATCACGACTAAAATTTTCATGCAAAGGTGAATGAGGCAGAATTTAACAATATGTGAGGGTTTTCTAGATTTCCTCCAGTCTGCCCATCAACTTTTAATAAAGACGTTTCGTTTTCACCAGCCTAACTTCTCCCCTCAGTCCTCTAAGAAAATACATATTATCTTTGCCTCACTCACAGGAGAAAGTAGAGAGAGATCCACCTGGAGACACATAGGACATAATGTAGGTTTGCATATGTTTCATTAATTCTTAAGCTTTGGGTAACAGGGAAAAAAATGAGAGAAGCTGAATAGATCTATATGATCAAGATCTGTGAAAGAGAAAAGCAGAAAATTTATGGTATGGGATGAGAGATTGAAGGACTTCACAGTTGCTGATGCTTTTGAAAGATTTTTTTTTTTTATAAAGATTTTATACTTTTGAAAGAATTCAAAAAGTGAAACCTATTGCTTCCCCTTCGCTCTCAGAATTCAGGGCTAATTATTTTGAAAGATAGCCATTTCTGAGTTACAGCCAATTATGTCCAGTACCTTTGAATATTTAAAATATCATTGAATAAATTAAACTCTGCAAAGTGCTGCTTTTCAGGCTTTTATTTGAAATATCCCTAATGTCGATGGGAAGAGAAGTTTTATTTCTGGGCCTGGGGATGAAGCTCAAAGAAAAACATTTCTGTTATCTTTAAAATGTATTAGGTTAAACCATATGCATTTGCCATTTTTATAGGCTCAAAATGGTTGAATACCGGCAGTTGCATATGGTTCAACCTAATATAAGAACTTTAATTTCTGTTCACAACATGCGTGTGTTTATTTTAATTTAAGATAGGATTTTAAATTCCTTAACTTTGAGTAGAATTTATGGACCAGGAAGATATGTCATGTTCGGCCTGTGGCTTTGAGTGCCCCCTGGCAGTTTGAAGGTGGGAGAAAAGCAACAAACCTCTCAGAGACACCAAGCTGGGCAGCTTAAGAACCACCAGGAAGGAGTCAGCTTGACTCAAAATCAAACTTGATGGTGGGGTTTGCAGGATGGCAAGAGATTGGAGTATAAGAATGAGTAGAATGGAGTTCCTCCAAATAATCTGATCCCCTAGTTATTTAGTCTTGTCACCTCCACAACACTGAGTGTGCTCTGTGTCACCCGCTCCTATGAAAAGTTCGGAGATGCCCAGTCTGGACCTTTCAGAGACAAAGGTATACTCACAGGAGCCAGGAACATCTATTTTGTCTTGATTGCTTCTTCATGTATGTGTGTGTGTGAGAGTGTGTGTGTGTGTGTGTGTGTGTGTGAGTGTTGTGAGGGTATGTGAGAATTGTGCGTGAGTGTGAGAGAATGTGAGTGTGTGTGTATGAGAGTGTATGTGTAAGAGAGTGTGTGAGTGAGTGTTTGAGAGAGAGTGTGTGTGTGAGTGTAAGTATGGTAGGGGGATTTCCCTCTGTGGAAACTGGATACTGCTTTGCCGGAATAACGAAAGCACAGAATAGAAAGCAAAGGGTTTAGAACTCAACATTAGCTCTGGACACTGCCTCTACTTACTCTGTAAGATGCTAGAAATTTTCCATTTTCCCATATAGTTTCTGTTAGCTAATATTTGTTCTCTATTCCAATTGGAATTAAAACTAAAAATGAGAGCCCTAGTGGCTTATCCAAGGGATAGAGCAGGAAGTGGTGGTAACATTTAGAAGGGGAGGAACAGTAGGTTAAGTTCTTTGAGGTCTAAGGCAATGAGGATAAAAAGATCCTAGGTCTGAGAAATGGCCCCAGAACTCACTGTTAGAAAGATGCATGTGGGGGGAGCAGGGTTCCTGAAAAGCCCTATAAGGGCATGAATACTTCTCCACACACTCTGGTCACGAAAGTGAAAGTACACCCACAGGCACGTGGATGTCTCCCGCTGTGTGGGTGAGAGCTTCTAGGACTAATGAGTCAAACCTAGAAGGAGCCCTTTAGAGAAAGTGCAGGGCATCCCTTACACAGCCCTCTTGGCTCCTATAGCCACGCATACCGATGCCCATAAAACAAGAGAGAGGGAGAGCCTCAGGAAGGAGAAGAAGATGATTTGAAACCCGACTAGTCAGAGAAGAAATCAGTCACTGGTTTCCTTTAAAGATCCAAATTAATTCAGGAAGTGGGTTTTTCTATTTTTCAGAGTCATCTTCCAATTTTTTTTTTACCCAAATCTTAAAGGAGGGGGACTACAGTCAATAAAATATTTTATCTACTCCAAAGTCATACCAAACACTATGTATTTAAGTACTTATTTTATTTCCAAATGAATTTTTCATGATTTTTTGGGTAAAATCTGATGCTTTTCCTTTAACACATTTTCTTGGTCACTCCCGGACTTTTGAAAGAGCTCTCATCTGATTTTCAAAAGATAGTTAGCAGACTGGATATCTATACAAAAGTAATTTTGTACCTCCGCAAAAGAGTGTAGTCAGCAGATAATTCACTCTTGTGGCTTTTCATTAGCTAACTCTCCCTGGGGGCGATTTAGAGGTTAGGGCCCTCCTCATCCACTTTCTCAGCTGCTGTTAGAATTACTGCTGCAATTCACCAGGCGAGTCAAAAAAACACGACCATTCTCACCAGAACTAACCCTTGTAATTGAGGTAGAGGTGATTTATGAAGTGTCTCCTATGTTGCTCATTTTAGCTGTATTATTCAATCCTCTCAACAATCCTATGAGTTAGAACTAATCTCAATTTTAATAGGAAAGAAGCAGGTTTTGAGAAGTTAAGTAATTTCCCCCAAATCTCGCAGTTAATAAATGGCAGAGTTGTCACAGTCTTTGTGACTTCAAAATCCATTACCTTTCTGCTGTACTTCTTGGCCTTACAGCATCCCTCTCCTTTAATCTCACGTGTAGGGTATAAAATCTAAAGCATCATCATGGCTCCTGGGATTAGAGAGCTCAAGAGGAAAGGCATATACTTCATCTACCAAGGGCGACACAAGACCCCATTGCTATAGTGGTTTTCATACTTTTCTTAATGCAATAAAATCTTATCCAGAACCTACTTATAAGATAGAAATACATTTTATTAATGTACGTATATTTGGTAAATTCAAATGTATGGCATTTGCTTAGTGTAAAGAAGCAAGCTATTTTTACAAATATGAGAATTTGAAATTAGGAGTAAAGATGGCATTTTTATTTTTTATCAGTTTGACTATTAATGAAATACAAAATATTTGCACCCCCCCAAAGCACCTTCTGAAAATTATTACTTTAGAATTCTCCCTTCCTTCCTTCCTTCTTTCTTTCCTTCTTTCCTCCCTTCCTCCCTCCCTCCCTCCCTCTCTCCCTTCCTTCCTCCCTCTCTTCAAATTGTATCAATCATCCCCTCCTAAGAGGAGGGGAATGAGAAAGGGACCTTGCTCTTAAGAGCTCATGCTTTAGTCAAAAGAGACGTAGCATTATCATAAATAATCTAAGAATGAAAAGTGTCAAATGAAGTATAAAATATTATGGAAGTTTGAAGCAGGAGTGACTGTTTGGGCTGGGCATGGGGTGAGGATCTTGGGAGACCTTGGAAAAGAGGTTGCTTTTCAAGAGTGGTGGAAATAACACATGCTGCAATAAAGAGAGTGGCTTTCAGATGGAGGGAAAGACATGCTGGTGGAGGAGGAAAAGGGCAGATGATAGAGCTAAAGGACAATTCAACTTGTGCATGGAGGCGAGTTGTGACGGCGGGACTGGAAAGGTGTGTTGGAGTCAGATGGTAAAGTCTGTGAATGTCTTTCTGAGGAAGTGTGGCCCTTATGCTATAGGTAATAGGAAAAATCAGAAGGTTTTTGAGCAGGAAAGTGAAGATAACCAAGGTGTCCTCTTTATGAGACCAGCCTGACAGCAGATTCCTGTGGAACATGGATCAAAGAAGGGGGAGATTATTGTCAAGGAGAACAATAAAGACGATCATCATGACTCCTGAGAGAGGGAGTCATTCTGGGGGAAAGATTCTTCATGATGAGGGCAGGAGACAAGGTCCAAAGCTGTGGGATGGAAGGAGTAGGATATAGAGATGTCCTGGTGTGCTGGGTTGAATAACATTCCTCCGAAATTCACATCTACATGGAACCCATGAATGTGACCTTATTTGAAAATAAGGTCTTTACAGATGTAATCAAGTTAAGATGAGGTCATATTGGATTAAGTTGGGCCCTAAATCCAATGACTGGTGCTTTTATAAGGATAAGAGAGATTTGGAGACATGGAAAGACATAACACAAAGAGATGAAGGCCATGTGACGATGGTGGCAGAGATGGGCATGATGCAGTTGTGTGCCAAGGAACCCCAAGGATTGTCAGCAGTGATCAGGAACTAGGAAGAGGCAGAGAACGACCCTTCCCTAGAGCTTTCAGAGAGCATGGCTCTGTGGACAACTTGAGTTCAGACTTCTAGCTCCCAAACCACGCAAGAATAAATTTCTGCTGTTTTAAGCCAGTAAGTTTGTGTTAATTTGTTACAGGAGCTCTAGGAAAAGAATGCACCTGGGCAACCTTAGAAAGACAGGATGGTAGGGGTCACCTTCAGAGACAAGGAGAGATTCATAAAAATTTAGTATACTAACCAGGACAGAGCAGCTTTTTATGACAAACTCCACAGTGGGCCTTTGTGGGGGGCACAGAGATAAACAAGGCATTGCTCCTAACTCAAGAATCTTACATACTACTTAGTGGAAACTATGAATAATCAATGAAAGGGACTGTGATCAAGGGAATAGATGAGGACACTGAGATTCAATAAAGAGAAGTGACTTACTAAAACGCACAGGGGTGTAAAGTGGCAGAACTGGGCTTGAACCCATCTCTCCTGCCTCCTAGTCCAGTCTGGAGACAGCTTTTCACAGCAGAGTAAAAACAAAGAGGAAGAGCCTTGTGGAATGGAGAAAGAAGCTTAGAAAAAGGAGGCTGGAGCTCTTTAAGGATCAGCCCCTGCTTTTTTTTTAACTCTGTTCCAAGATGGAAACATGGTACGTGGTTGCAGGTTCCCAATTCCCTAGATCCCTACCTCCTGAGAGTGCTGTCCTATTTCTTTTAAATCTCCAAAGAATGGCAATGATGACTTCATTGCTTTGGCCATTTTAATCTCAGCTGCTAAAAGGTTGAAACTTAGAATAAGTAGGTCACCACAAGTTCAGAACAAATGTGTCAAATGTTTCAGAAGCTCTAGCCTGAGAGCAAAACTAGAAGTGTTAGCCAATCGAGATTACCGCTGCCTTGGGAGAGGCATTTGATATGTGCTTCTCATCATATAATTATATTACAAACTGTTTGGATTGCGATAAAAAAACCCCATGCAGTTCACTTAAGTTCATCTCTTCTTCTTTTAGGAAGAACTGAAACATGAACCGTCTAGAAAGAACAGAATCTGGTTGAACAGGATATTTCTTAGAGTCTCTGGTCAAGGGACATGCTTGCTGGTTTCTAGACTCAAGAAATGCTGAGGATTCATTTCACTTATTTATTTAGAGAATTGAGGTAGTACTTTGGGAGGTAGTACCTCCTGATGATCTCACTAACTCTCAAAGTAGCCTTAGAGATCTCAGTCTGCCTTTTTATTTTACAGATGGTAAAGCTGATCCCCCACAGAGGGAAATAACTTGCCAAAAATAAATTAACACAGGAGGAAATCATGTGAAGAACACTTGGAGAGATGTTTGGTTTATTTAGTCACTAAAGAAATAGAAAACAAAACAATTTTGTGATACTGCTTCACATCTATCAAATCACCCAAAATTAAATATTTTAGACATCATTTTGTTTCATCTCAACAATGATCAGGCAAGGAAAGAGGCACATTCATACTCGGGAGATATAGTAAATGCGTTAAATTGGTATGATTATCTTCAAAGGCAATCTGCTAATTTAAACCATGAGACATAAAAATGGTGCTATCCTGTGACCCAGTGGTCCTATTTCTGGATTTACATCCTAAGGATTTATTAATTTTAAAAATGAATATTATTTGTTTAAAGATTTTTAGAATAGTGTTATTCAGAGCTTGAGACCGCTAAGATCACGTCATCTGAGCTCCTTCAAAAACATACGAGCAAACTGAGACCCAGGGAGAAATGATTTTGTAAGGTTCTGAGCCAGAATCAGAATCTAAGATTCCTGTCCAATCATCTTTCTGTTATGTTCTAAAGCATTTCAGTGAGAAGTTGAGAACAACCCAGATCTCCCCAAATCCCAGAGATAGGTTAGCATAACTATTAAGGGTCTGGCTTTCTGGGTTCAAATTGTGGCTCCACCAGTTACCAGCTGAGTGGTTTAGGCAGGTACTTAATTTCTTTGTGTTCTGTCTGTGAACCCAGTGCAATGATGATATCTTTGGTACATTGCAGCCATTACTGCGGCACCGGGTTTCCGTGGGCTCTGATCAACTTTGTGACCTTGTGCAGGCAAACTACGGAGCACCCAGCCTCAAGCCCCTCTGCTGCCTCTTGTCGCCTACCCTGAGGCTTCCCTGCTGATGCTGAGGTACGGCATGTGCCAACCCAGGAGTGTGTGTGTGTTTATCGGGGTGGTGGGGGGCTGGATATAAAGTCTCATGGGGCAGATGGGAACTGGTAGATAAACAAACAATTCCTCCTTCCTTCCCCAGCACTACCGCCTGAGATGTAGTTTATGCAGCTTTTTGTAGGATGGTCTCAGAGGAGGACGGTCTTGTGAGACGGAGCAATCCATCACACTTGGTGGTAACCAGCTCAATAACACACCCTCAAATTGACTCTTCTACTTTCCTTGCCTCATTTCAATTTTCCCTCACCCCTGCTTCCTTGGGATTACGCCCTGATTAAAGTAGCGCACGGAATCCTTTGCTTCAGGGTCTGCTTTCTTTCGAAGCCAGACTAAGACAAATGGTACCTACCCTGAGGGTTGTAATGAGGAGATATTAAATGAGTAAAAATTGGTCAAGTGCTTAGAACAGTGCCTGACATATAGTAATTACTATGTAAGTGTGAGCTATTCTTATTATACTGTATCCCCATGTAGCTCTGCATAGTGGTAAATATTTAGATCATGCTGCTACATGGAAAAATGTGTGTGAAATAATGTTAAGCAAAAACCAGAACACTAGGAAGCAAGCATCCCATGGATTTTAACTCCATAAAGTTTATACATACACTCTGATGATAGAAAGGATGACAGAGCTGGAAATTGTTACTCTGTAATGAGGAAAGGGTGCTATACTTACATTTCCCCAGAGGTGGTTTTTTATCCAAAGTGGAGTTTAAATAGTCAGAATGAATACAATCTCTTGGAGACTCTGTACACACCTCTGCTCAGAGATATGATCCAGTGCTTATAACTCCTCACAGTTGAAAAATCCTTCCATGCAGAACTTTTATTTTTTTTTACTGCAGTTTTGAGCCAATTTCCTTTCATCCACTGTTTATGAAAATTGGAAACCATATTGCAGTAGGTGTGATGAAACAACTCTACCTGAAAACAGAGATCTCTGCTTCTACTTTTCATGGGGCCGTGAGTTGGCAGCCTCCCATCCCACACTCAGTCCCCGACCTCCTCTGCAGTGGGTCCTCAGCACATCACCATCTCAGCGAGAGGCTGAGAGTGAACTCTCCCCTCTCCTCTCAGTCCCCTGAGAGTCTAGGCTAGGAAGAAGTGATATACAAATTATGAGGCTTGAAGCTCTGAACTTGGCTTCTTCAGACTAGCATGCACGTTGCCCTTCTGCAGAGAATAGCTTCATCTGGGCAGGGCACATTTTCCGGTGGAGATAGGGATTGGGGAGACTCCTGCTACTCTCTATCCCCATTTATTTGTCTGGGAGCCCAGTCATGTCTGTCACATGATCCATCTTGGTTTATACTCTCTAATGGTTTCCCATGGTACTTAGAGTTAAATCCAACTTCTCGTCCTGGTTGCAAAGCCCTTCTTCACCCTGCCCCTGCCGACCTTTCAGACCTTACTCATATCTCTTCCCCTGGCTGGCTCCTTTCTAGCTACACCAGTCACTTTTTTTGTTCTCAAACATGTCAAGCTTGTTTTCGTCTAAGTCTCTTCAGACTAACAGCCCAGAATACTCTGTCCCTCGATGGTCACCCATCTGGTTTCTTTTTGTCATTCAGATCTCAGTGTAAATGTCACCTCTTCAGCGAAGCATTTCCTGGCCGTGCATTCTAAGACACTTGAGTCACCCTTTTACACGTTATCCAATTTTGGTTCTCTGGAGAATAGCCAGCTGGTTTTGTCCTTGCGTTTAGGTGTCATCTCTTTACCATTTGGCATAAGCTTCACGGGAGGAAGAATCTCGTGTGTCCTCTTCTCTTGTTCTTTCTCAGAGCCTACCATGGTACCCAGCACAGAGACACGCTCAATAAATATATTGCATGAACATATATTATGTAGTAAGTGTGTTTAGCAAAGGCTTGCAGGTGGTTCAAGCAAAGGAAAAGCTGCAAATGACAGCCTTTCTTCTCTCTCTTGAGCTGGAAAGTAGGCCAGACACGTTGCTTTGTACACCAAAAAATACACTATTAACACCTTCCAGGTGGCAAAGGAAAAGAGGGCACTGAGGCTGATCCACCTGTGCCATGTGGTTTGTTGGTTCAGAATAGGAACTGGTTGAAGAATCACACACAATTCCAGATTTACAGACTCACTACAAAGCTGCAGTAATCAAGACAGTGTGGTATTGGTGACAGGATGGACGCATTGATCAATGGAACAGAATGAAGAGCCCAGAAACACCCACGCAAATATGGCCAATTGATTTTGACAAAGTTCCAAAGGAAATTCAGTGAAGAAAGGATGGTCTTTTCAACAAATATTGTTGGGACAATTGGTCATCCATATGCAAAACCGTGAACTTTGACCCAAACCTCATACCTTATACAAAAGAAAACTCAAAATGGATCATAGAGCTAAACATAAAACATAAAACTATAAAAATTTTAGAGGAAATCATAGGATAAAATTTTTTTGACCAGGAGTTAGGCAGAGTCCCCCTTTTTTTAGCAGCTTAAAACAACACAAATTTATTATCTGACATTTCTGGAGGTCAGAAGTCCTAAATGGGTTTCACTGGGCTGAAGTGAAAATGTCAGAAGGGCTGCAACCTATCTTGAAGCTTTAGGAGAGAAACAGTTTCCATGTCTTTTCCAGCTTCTCGAGGCTTCCTGCATTCCTTGGCTCATGACCCCTTTCTCTATCTTCAAAGCCAACACCATAGTATCTTCCAATCTCTCTCTCTGACCCTGACCCTCCAGTCAGACAGTTCTTAAACATGACACCAAAAGCATGATCCATAAGAAAATGTTGCTATATTGGACAAAGCGGACTTCATCAAAAGTAAAAACTTATACTCTGTGAAAGATACTAGTAAGATACTGAAAGTCAAGCTAGTGACTAGATGAATATGTGAATTATATTTCTGACAAACGACTTGTATTGACAATATATAAAGAACTCTTAAAACTCTAGTTTAAGAAAATAGACCACTCATTTTATAAAATGGGCAAAATATTGAACAGACACTTTGCTAAAGAGGAAATATAGATGGCAAATAAGCACACAAAGGGATGCAATAGGAAAACGAAAACTAAACTGTCACGAGATATCATTACATACTTATTAGAATGGCTAAAATTTAGAAAATTTTAAAAAACAGCTAACAATACCAAGTGCTGACGAGGATGTGGAGCAACTGGAACTCTGTTGCATTGCTGGAGAGAAGGCAAAAGGAGACAGCTGTTCTGGAAAATTATTTGGCAGTTTCTTTTAAGGTTAAACAAATAGCATATGACTTGACAACTCCACTCCTAGGCATTTGCCCTAAAGACATGAAAACTTATGTTCACACAAGAACCTGTACATAAATGTTTATAGCAACTCCGTTCATAATCACCAAAAACTGAAGACAATCCAAATTTCTTTCAATAGATGAATGGATAAACAAATGCGGTTCATCCATATAATGGAAAACTATACTCAGCAAAGAAAGGAACAGATAAGGAAGCCACAACATGGATGAAGCTTAAAGGCATAATACTGAGTGAAAGAAGCCAGTTTGAAAAGGTTATAGGCTGCATGATTCCATTTATATAATATTCTCAAAAGGACAAAACTACAGCGACAGAGACTAGATCAGTGAGTGCAGAGGTTGGTGTGGAAGGAGGGTATGACAGCAAAGGAGTAACATGAGGGAGGTTTTTAGGGTGATGGAACTCTTCTGTATACTGATCATGGTGGTGGTTATATGCATCTACACATGTGTTAAAACTCATGAAACATTGGGGCTGGCCTGGTGGGGTAGCAGTTAAGTTTGTGTGCTCCACTTCGGTGGCCTGGGGTTCACAAGCTCAGATCCCAGTTGCGAACCAATGCGCAGCTTGTCACGCCATGCTGTGGCGGCGTCCCATATAAAGTAGAGGAAGATGGGCACGAATGTTAGCCCAGGGCCAGTCTTCCTCAGCAAAAAGAGGAGGATTGGCAATGGATGTTATCTCAGGGCTAATCTTCCTCAAAAAAATAAATAAATAAAAATAAAAAATATGCATGGAAGGTCAATTTCATTATCTGTAAATTTAAAAAGTAAAATTAAAAAAAATATGAAATGATACCAAGACCTTGATTCCAGACTTCATTGCTTTCTAGCTATGCTATATCGGACCAGGCACTACTTTTATTAAACTCCACTTTTCTCATTACTTCAAATGCATATAATAAGAGTATCCACGTTTCGTAAGGATGTTTTGTGAATTAAACGAGGCAATGCATATAAACTTACACGCGCAGTGGCATATAGTGAGCACACAATAAATGTAAGCTGTTAATATGAGGTCACTATTTTCAGAAGAAAAGTCATTAGAGGAGGTAAAAAGAACATGAGCTCTGTAGATGGTCATACTTAGCTTTGAATTACCTATCATCCTGGACAAGTTAATTACCCACTCTAAACTTCAGTTTCCTAATCCAAAAAACAGATATAATAATATTTACTTTATAATATCGTGGTGAGTATAGCAATTAATATATGTGTAATACCTGGTACTTAGTCAGTGCTCAATAAATGATAGCTGCAATTATGATTTAGACTGTTTCAATAAGTAAAACATAATTTCTTCTGACACTGAAAAATTATGCTTACAAATGGATAATCGCAAATGATTAATTATGCAACCAAAAAGAGAGCTGATGTTATGCAAATATTTTAGTTTGTACTGGACTGGCCATTCATACATATTTTTCTATTTATAGTCAAAATAGTAATTGGTTGAAATGAGCACTATTGCATTTTAATGAGCTCTTAATAGGGCAAAAGGATACCTCCATACAAGGCAGAACAGATTTTCTGATACTGAGTATTTTTTCATTTTGTTATTTTGATTTGCAAATGGAGTCCACAGTTCTATAGAGTGGCTTTCTTCATTTTATAATTCCTTCTTTCTCTCATCTCAAGGACGTGTTTCAAAGTAAATTAAAGTAGGATCCAAAGGAACCTAGAGCCAGCTAGAAGAGCATAGTGGCCTCTCTGGGCTAGGTGTCCGAAGACAAGCTGAACTCTTCTAGATTTATGTTTTTCTAGTTATCATTGTCATTATCGTCATCATCATCATCATCAACCAGGCTCTGGTTATCCAAGAAGGGCTCTTGGGTTCTATAATACCTCCAGTCTTCCTGAATATTATTTAAGCCATTTTCATTTTTTTTTTTTTACTTTCTTTCTTTGTTCATTGCTCCATAAAAAGGAAAACTGTTGCTTTAAGATGATAAAGCTTGCACATTTTGAGAAATGATGTCCCTCTGTCAGCCAGGTGTATAAAAACACACCTTCAGCAAAAGACATTTTCATAACTTATTTTTCAATGTGATTAAAAATGTTCTCAAATGGGTGATATAGTTTTATTGTTGCTTATGACATTATGGAGGTTATTGATGGGAGAGGAAGTGCATAGTATACTAAGCAGAAAGCTGGAAAAGATCTCAGAAATTCTAGCCTAATATCTTCATCATATCAAAGGGGAGATGGAAACCTGGGGAAGAACACCCTGGGCACATGTTACCAACAAGTGAGAGGGCGAGTCAGGAGGGAACCAGGTCTCCTGCCCGCAGGATGGGTTAATTTGTTCTGCATCATATCACCTCTCCAACAGTCACCCTCCCTGTTTTCTTTTCCTTTCTATTCTTTAACCCCAGATTTGCAGAGTTTATTTAATCACCCTCATTGGTTCATAGAATACTAACATCATTAGTCCATGCAAAGACTCTCTCTTGTTTTATTATTACATATTTTCTCCTTCATTCACAATTGTCATTCCCAGCCCTTTCTCTTTCTTAGACACTCACTCTACTGTATCTGATATGTCCTTAACTATGCAAATACTCTTTTATGTATGTGTTTTAATTTACTTACTTGATTGTGCAAAAATCTTCATTCAACATTATGCTTTCAAGTCTATTCATGTAGCTATATGTTTATTTAGTTAAACAACTGTGACTATGGCCTAGCATTCCAGAGATTTAATGTGCCACATTTCACTTATCTATTCTCCCCTGGTGGATAGTAGGTAACTTCTATATTTGATACCACAAACAATGCCACAATTAACATTCTTGTATGTGTCCTTTCGTGAACTCACGGGAGAAATTCTCTGGATATACCCATTAGTGAAATTAGTGGGTCATAGGATACATCCATTCTTAATTTCACTAAGTATTGCCGGATTTCTTTCCACAAGGCTATATGTTATACACTCAGACAAGCAGTGCCTGATTGTTCCCATCTTCTCATATTCTTGTCAATGTTCGGTATTGTATTCTTTTCTTACTTTGCCATTCTAATGCATGTAAAGTGGTATTACATTGGTATTTGCATTCTTCTCGTTCTTAGCATCTTTTCACTTCTTAAATCACTGATTTAAGGTCTTTCCTTTTACAAATTACCTTTTCATATCCTCTGAGTACTTTTCTATTTGTTTTCCTGTCTCTTTTTTGTTAATTTGCAGGAGTTCCTTACATATTCTAGATAGTCATCTCTTGACTGTTATAGATGTTGCAAACATATTCTTCCAGTCTGTCCCCTGTCTGTTGACTCTGTCTCTTGTGTCTTTCAGTGAGCAGAAATTCTTTATGTTGATGGAGTCAAATCTATGTACTTTTAACCTTATGGTTTGTGTTTTGGAATGTTCCTTTAGAAGACGTTCTGTATCTTTCATAAAGATAACCTACATTTTCTTTTGACAGCTTTACAGTTTTATCTTTAACATTTAGATCCTTAAGCTACCTGGAGCCCATGTTTGAATATGGTATAAGGTAGAGCTACAGCTTTGTATTTCTTCATATAATATTAATATTTCAGCTTTGCCAATGCCATCTAAGTAATCCACTCTTTCACCTCTATTCTACTCCAGTCCCATTTGAAATGCTTCAGGATCTAAACATTTTCCACTAGATCCAGGAAGATATTCTGAACCATAGTTACATTCTCCGAATCCCAAGAGGAATAATGCCCATCCTAATTAGATATTTTATTGGCAACTGAGGCCAAGAACCCAGGAGTCAGGGTGCAGGATTTAAAGTCTACAGACTCTATTCACAACATTGTAAGACTCATCTACTGCAATAAGGGAGCCTGCAATTTGACAGCAGAGCACAATCTTTCATGGCTGCGGGTAAGAGGACTAGACCTGACTGTATCCCATGAGCTGGTTTTGAGGTGCTGGCAAGTTTTGAATCCTCTCTGGACTCCAGCTGCCTCAATTAGAAAATGGCTTTCATCTGATGTAGTAGGCTCCCAATTAAAGTTTTATGTGAAGAGTTTTTGAAGCTAAAGAAAATTTTAGAAAACCACTGGTATAGATGGTTTCAGGAGTTTTTCTAAATTTTCCTGTTAGGGTACCACCTCTCCATTGACTATTAGTTGTAATCCATTATTAATATGAATTCATTTTTAGTTCTGTCTCTAAGTTGGCTATTAAGAACAATGATAAGAACCACTCTAGCGTACTGTGCTCTACACACTGAAGGTCAATAAATATTTGATGAGCAAAAGAAGTTTTATGATACCAGGTGAAAAGAAAGGGTCATTTTCATTTTTTACTGTCAGTAAACCGTGGAGGAGAAGGGCAAATTTAGAAAAAAAAGTGAATTGGTTAATTTTCTTTTTTCTTCACAAATTAAATAACACTGACATACTTTCTGAGATTAAACTAACTCAATTTTGTGAAAGTTGATGATAGAAATGCTTTATATAGTTACCCAAAGATGCATATTGTGCCAGGCTTCTTCACTTTACTTAAAAGTGTATGAAAATCATTTGAGTGAGCCCTGGATGCAGCTGTTTTTGGAACAGATGATAGTATGAGTGAGTATGTGTGTGTTTGTGTGTGTTGTTTGGAGGAAGGGAGTTCTGTTTAATGGTCATATGGTTAATAAAGGTAGTTGGAAAAAAATGAAACCTCAATCTGGGTGGGGATGGCAAGATTTCCCAGATGGAAATGAGAGAGGTTGTTGAGAAAATGTAGTTTCAGTCCACGGAAAGCCTGCCGTAACACCCAGATTCCTGGCTACAAACCAAGCTCTAGTCTTCAGGGAAATACCTTGGAATCTTTAATACTCATTCAATTCTTAATGAAATATTTAGCCAACAGGGTAGCCCAATAGAAGAGTCAAGTTCTGCCCTTAGACATGTGTGGAGAGAACCCACCAAAGGCAGAAGCAGCTCAATCCTCGGGAAAAAGTGTTACAAAAGGAAGACCTGTGCAAGAAGGGCTTCTTTTGAGAGACTGTTGCAAGCACAATTTTTGGACATACTGGATCTCTTCTCCCTGAGGACTGCTTCCTCTGGAGGAGTTTTGCAGACTTTCAGAGTCTCAGTTACCATGGCAGATGGAGAAATTGAACGACGCCAGGAGGCACTGAATGGGCCAAGGGACTGCTCAGAGCCTGCAGTGAAAGCTCCTTATGGAAGTGTGAAACCAGTGCAGGGAAAGGCAAATTCAGTAATTCCCATTCGATGATTTGTTTGAAACATTTTGCTGAGGAGTAGGGAGAGCGGGGCTCTAGTTTCACCATCTCAGAGCCATTGGATCTGGAACAGTTGAGGCTCCTTCTGAAGGGATCTCGACCAGTTACAGGAGCCTGAGGCAGACATAATTCCTCTGCTTCTTGTCCCTTCACTCAAATCCAACAAAATATCTTCTGCCTAAAGCCCTCCCTCAATGCGTTTAATCATTCATTCTTTTCCTCAATGTGTGTTAAACACCTACTGTGTGCCAGCTACCACAACAGGAGCTGGGGAATCGGTGAGGATGTGGCACATGCCCTCAAGAGGCTCACAATTTGGTTGGAGAGGCAGATAAGGAAACCTGCCATTGAAAGAGTTCTACACAACAGGGGAATAAGTGACATGAAATCAGTCGGGGAGGCAGTCTCTGGACTGTTCACGTGCATGAACTTTGGCGGCACGTGGCCTCAGTTTGCATTCCACCTCTACGATTTAGTAGCTGTGCGATTTGGGGCAAGTTACTTCCATTCGCTGTGTTGCAGTCTCCTCACCTGTAAAAATGGGGGTCACGACACCAACCTCGTAGATTTGTGTTTGGATTAAATGAGTTAATCATGTGAAGTGTTTACTACAGCACCCAATGTGCAGTGTGAGCTCGACCAAGGTTAGTAATTGCTGTGATTTAGGTATTAAGGGAGCACAGGAGCATTAACTCATCTTGGGAGCAGGCGACAAGCTACACTTGTTAACAAAATCAGAATATGTAGTATAGCATCGCCTGTGCGGGACATCTTTTTTGTGGAAATCCCAAAGCTCTTTACTTAGGGCGTTGTGTTTTCTTCCATGAGGATGATCAGAAGCAGCCCTCAGGGAACTGAAAGCCCACGGCTTTTTTTGTCCAGCTGAATGTCTGACCATTGCTCTCTGTCTTCAGTTCTCAGCTGAGTCCAGCAGTTTCTGGGCAAGATGAGGAAGAAACAGTTACCGTCATTTCCCCACCAAGCCAAAGGGAAATGAGTGACTCACTCCAGCATCACGGAATGTCTGAAAGGGGATTTCTCTTTTTATCTGAAGGAAATTTGGGCAGGAAAAATAGGCTACCGCTATTCCCCAATCTTGTGAAATAATTTATTCGCTTAATATTTCTATGAGCTTTCTTAAATACTGCATGCTAGAAACTGTGAGCTACAGAATAAGAGCCTGTACTTATTGATCATCCCCTGTGTGCCAAGCTCTGTAGGAAGTCCCTTCTATACCTAGTCTAATGCTCACAACACATCCTTATGAGATGGGTTCATTAATATTCACATGAAGAAACTAAAACATAGAGAGGTTAAGAAATAACTTGTCCAAGGTTACACAGCAAGATAGGAAATGGTGGAGCAGGGGTTTGAACTTGGGGAGAATTAGCTGAGAGCCTAAATGCCTCACCACTATGTTTGCCTGTCTCAACAAGATATAATCACATTCCATGGGGAGCTCTCACTCTAGTGAAGGAGCCAGAAAAGTGAACAGATAATTAATATACAGTGTAATCTGTGCTCCATAAAGGTGCGAACAGAACACTGGGGGAATACAGAGGAGGGAGTGAATTACTCTGCCTAGGAGAATCAGTTTTAGCTGTCATCAGCAAAGTACTCAAGATTGTACAAAATTTCCAAAATATGTATGAACCTGGAATGATGAAAATCTGTTGCAGTGAAAGAGAAGCTTAAACTCTAAGATGACTAAAGACTATAAACAGACTAGGTAATCAGCCTCTAAATGAGCAAGAGCCAAACTTAAATTTTTAAGAGTCTATTCCTCTGGGTATTATATGCCTACCACTGCTTTGGTGTGACAGAACCATGCTTCATATCACCGACTGTCCAAATCATGTACTTCAAGTCCCAGCTCAAATCCTACCTCTTGGAGGGTAGTGACCATGATTTATTTATCTTTATTCATTTTGGCATCCCCTGTCCCACCCATTCCAGGTGACTAGCTCGCTGCCTAGCTCAAGATAGGAGCTCAAAAATGTTCAATCTGAGTCTTTCAGAAGTTGATTATTCTATTTGTGGTTAGTCCAAGACCTATTTTTTTTCCTCTCAGCTTTCTCTTTTTTCATTTCACACCTCATTTATATTTCTCACAAATGTTGCAAGGAGGCAAACTCTAAAATCCATCCCTTTCAACATTTGGGAATGAGTTCATCCAAATGAGAGCCCAAGATAAATTCTGGTGGTAACTTCTGGATTTTCTTTATCAGTTATCATAGATTGCCAAAAGTCACCTTAAACTGAGTGGAACAAAACTGGTTCCGCATTGTTTAAGATCTGGCCTGACTTCCTACTCAGGTCTGATTTGTGAACGGTGGGTACCAACTAGTACACATCCTCCTGCAACCTGTGGCATCAAAACCATCTGTTGAACAAGAGGGAGGGGAAGGTGAAAGGAGAGAAAGCAAATGGAAAGGGATGAAGGGACAGAAAAAGATTCTGTTGGTCTAAGCTCGAAAATAAATGGAGGAGGCAAGGATGTCCTGCAAGATGCTGTGGATAATGTTATAATATATCACCACTTTTTATGAAGCCAACCGAATTGTAGGCCCACAGAGACTCAGTGAGGATTTGAGGGAAAAATATCAATCTTCAGTAAACTTCATCGTTTTGAGTTCAAATCAGTGGGTATCATTACGTCTGATCAATCACCAGTCCAAGTGTGGCTGAGAACTAGCTGTCGGCTACAACCCTGTAGGCATCACATTTGTCAGTTACACTGCTCAGGGGCCCAGACATTGCAAAGCTGCTCCCAGTAGCACAGACTTTGACTCTGATGCCCTTCAGACACACTTCCAGGACATCCAAGACGCCTCCGTTAATTTAGATCTCTCATTGTGCTTTTAATAGACCTCTGCTACCCTAACTGACCCTGCACTATCTGTGGTCATAAATATTTCTTAGTTATCCATAGTTTTCTAGTAATTTAGGTCAAAATGATAAGATAGATCTCAGCATATCTCAGTATCTCATAAGGTGCCAGTTTATTTTTTAAACATTTTACAGTATTGACTAAGAAGAAAGGAAATGTTTTGAACTTGTGATTTTTTAATCCAAATTTATTAATGTACTTTTGTTTGAAAATATTTCTTACACCTTTTTAGTGCCAGAATCTTTATTGACAATAGCCCAGATCACAGCACCAGCTAACAAGCAATTTTGTTAAGCATTTGTGGGGTTTTTTTAGAATGTTATTTTAAAAAAAAGTTTAATTAGGGACTCTTAAAAATGTAGTTGAGATTTTAGAATGAGAGCCTCAGTTACTTTTTTTAATTGAGGTGAAATTCATGTAACATAAAAGTAACCATTTGAAAGGGAACAGTTCACTGGCATTTCGTACATTCACGCTGCTGTGCCGCCACCACCTCTATCTAGCTTTAAAATATTTTCATCACCCCAAAAGGAAACTGAACACGTTAAACACTTAGTCCCCATTCTTCCCTCCTCCCAGCTCCTGGAACCACCACTATACTTCTTGTGTCTATGGATTTACGTACTCTGGATATTTCATGTAAGTAGATATTTCATACTAATATGTAACCTTTATTGTCTTTCGTCTTTCACTTAGCATAATGTTTTTGAGGTTTACTCACATTGTAGGATGTATTCATTCCTTTTTATGGCTGAATAATATTTCACTGTATGTATATACCATGATTAGTTTATTCCTTTATCTATTGATGGGCATTTGGGTTTTTTCCACCTGACTGTTATAAATAGTGCTTCTGTGAATATGCATGCACATGTACTTGTTTGAGCATCTGCTTTCAGTTCTTTTCAATCGTGTCTGACAGTTTTGGTGCAAATATCTTTGGGCAGACATCTTTGCCGCAAGCCTTTTCACTGAAAACATTTTCCCCACAGAACTAATTGGACATAAGGCAATTTTGCCAGAAAAGATAAAAATCATCCCCCAAAAAGAGGCACATTAATTAAAAAGGACAGAATGAAACATGAAAAAATGAATAACAAAATTAAAAATACTTGAATACATTTAAAGTGTGTGTATGTCAATTCATGGCAATACTGCACAAATAACTGATTTGATTTCATTTTTTGTGGATTGTACTTAACTAAGCATGTCTTCCTTCTATGGGAAATGTGCGTTCAATTCTGCACCCTCAAAGAAGAGGCCCTTGGCCCTCTTTTTCTCCTCCAACGTAGTGTGTTTCAAAATAAGAAACCAATTCTTGGGGTAAATCGTTGTCATCTGTCAGCTGGATAAAGCTATCGATAAAATGTCGCTAACTGGAAGAAATGCTAACTATCTTACGACCGTCACCACGTCTACTCATCGTAGTATAGACCATTATGAGGACTAGTTAAGATTTACATCATGAAAATGGGAGTAACTGCAAGAACTTCATCAATGGAGAAATGAAACCAAACTGAAAACAAACTCAAAAACCAAACTGTCAACCAATTATTATTATTTTTTTAAATCTTTTAGGGTGGTTAATTTGTCAGTGGAGAAATGAAACAAACCATAAAACCAAACTGTCTGTCAGTTTGTTTTTTTCTTTTATGGCAAAATTGCCTTACGGTGCAGCAAAAATGTTTGCAGTGAAAATGCTTAAGGCAAAGATGTCGACTGCAAATGCGCTTGCAGCGAAACTACCCAGAACCCTTTCGGATACATACCTAGCAATGGAATTGCTGGTTCATAAGTTAGTTCTGTGTTTAACTTTTTGAGGAACCGTCCAGCTGTCTTCCATAGTAGCTGCATCATTTTACATTCCTACCAGTAATGTATGAGGGTTCCCATTTCTTCACATCCTCATCAACACTTGTTATTTTCTGTTTTTTTTTTATTATAGTCATCCTAGTGGATAAGAAATGGTATTTCGTTATGTTTTGATTAGAAATTCTCTAATGACTAATGATGTCGAGCATCTTTTTTATGTGCCGGTTGGCTGTTTGTACATCTTCTTTTGAGAAATGCGTATTCAAGTCCTTTGCCCATTTTTTTGGTTGGGTTGTAAGAGTTCTTTATATATTCTGCATACTAGACCCTTATCAGATATATGATTTGTAAATGTTTTCTCCCATTTTGTAAGTGCTTCTTTGTTGTCTTGATAATGTCTTTTGATGCAAAAAGTTTTTAATGTTGAAGAAGTACAATTTATTTTTTCTTTTGTTGCTTTTGGTCTCATATCTAAGAATCCATTGCCAAATGCAAAGTCATGAAGATTAACCCTTATGTTTTCTTCTAAGAGTTTTATGGTTTTAGCTCTTGTATTTAGGTTGTTGATCCATTCTGAGTTAATCTTTATAGACGGTATGATGTAGGGGTCCCACTGTATTCTTTTGCATGTGGTTCTCCAGTTTTCCCAGCACAGGGCTTCGGTTTTGTATACATGTATATGCTATGGGAAAACTTTAAATGAGGAATTAACGAGCTTTATGGGGAAGACAGAGACTGAGCAGGCCAGAGTCAAAGTCTGGTCCTCACCAATAACTAACAGGCCTCCCTTTGCACTCCTCCCCACCTCTGCCAGCTGCTCACAGAACACCTGAGAGGGAAAAAGGCTGGTCTGAGAGGAGAGAGAACAGGTACACTAGCTTGATAGGAAGAAAATGGTTAAAAGTAAGAAGGACAGCTTCCTTTCTGATCCACCATCTGCAGTGGAACTGGAGCCAAGATGCAGATTTTCGTGAAAATCCTTACGGGAAAGACCATCGCTCTCGAGGTTGAACCCTCGGATATAATAGAAAGTGCAAAGGCCAAGATCCAGAATAAGGAAGGAATTCCTCTTGATCAGCAAAGACTGATCTTTGCTGGCAAGCAACTGGAAGATGGACGTACTTTGTCTGACTACAACATTCAAAAGGAGTCCACTCTTCATCTTGTGTTGAGACTTTGTGGTGGTGCTAAGAAAAGAAAGAAGTCTTACACCACTTCCAAGAAGAATATGCGTAAGAGAAAGAAGGTTCATCTGGCTGTCCTGAAGTACTTTCAGGTGGATGAGAATGGCAAAATCAGTCACTTTTATCATGAGTGCCCTTCAGATGAATGTAGTGCTGGGGTTTTTATGGCTAGCCACTTCGACAGACATTATTGTAGCAAATGTTGTCTGACCTATTGTTTCAACAAATCAGAAAACAAGTAATTGTATATGGGTTAATAAAAGACAGGAACTAAAAAAAAGAAGTAAAAAAGACAGGTCATTGAGATTATCTTTCAACCTCGTGTCTTGGGCACGTATGTCAGAACTTTGGTAATTACTATACAAAACAATAAACAAAAATTCAAAACAAGAAACCTAAACATCAAATGCGCCTCTGTTTGGTGGCCTATGATTGGAGTTTTAGATGAGAAGGGAGAAGAGGAAGGAGATCTGTGTCCTGCTTGTTGCCCCACCTTGACCAGCATGAGTCATTTTCTTCCTCCACCAGGGTCAAGGAAACCAGTGGAGGCTCAGAGGAGCCCACTCTTCATGCCATGATGGTAGTTATGATAATACAATAAGGGAGCGGCTATGGCAAATCCAGGTTGCCTGATGACAAGAAGTGCATCAGGAACAGAAGCTGTAGCCAAGACAGAGTGTGACATGGAGCAAATACCACCAAATGGGTGAAACCGCCGACATGAGCTCTTTCTAGCACATGTGAGCCACCCCACAGGAACCGGAATGAGAGACTTAGAGCCTGCATGTCACAGAGTTTGCTGAGGCAGGGAGTTCCTGATGTGCCCTTCAAAAATTCTAGTTATATAAAAATAAGTTTCAAAAGTGACATTTTCATGTTATAGTGGTGGCAGTGATGGCCAACTGTCCATCAGAAATTTGTATGCTCCTCCATGGTATAGAGTTGTTGCTGAGAAGCAGCTGCCCTGGAGAGGACTACATTTCCCAATCTCAGTACATCGAAATGGGGCCACATGACTTGTTGTGGCCAGCAGAATGTGAGTGGAAGTTTAGTGTCACCTCCAGGCCATGGTGCTCAAGAAGCTGGTGTCCCGTCTCCATGCTCTCTATTTTCCTGCCTTCACTGGAAATCAAAGGCCAGGGCCACCCTGGAAGCCCTGTGTTGAAGCTGGCAGAGCTTCTGTCAGCCTAGGTCCCTCAATGACTTTGTGGAGCACCAAGTTGGACTGTTACACGAGCGAGAAATAAACTTTTAGAAGGGTTAAGCCATTTGATACTTGGATTTGTTGGTTACCGAAGCTGGTAGCTGGTGGTATCCTAGAGCAGTGGTTCTCAAACTCCTGTGTACCTCAGAATCACCTGAGTGTTTGTTAAAACACAGATTGTTGGTCCCCATCTCCAGAATTTCTGATTCAGTAGATCTGGGTTGGAGCCCAAGAGTGTGATTTCTGATGCGTTACCGGGTATTGTTGATGCCGCTGAACCAGGGACCATACTTCGACAATCACTATCTGAGGTCATGCAATAATACATAAAGGAGTCAAGTGCAAAATCTTTACCAATCTGATCTGAGGAGTAAGAAAATTAGAAAAAGCATTAATTTAGCAAGTATTTTTTCAACTGCCTTTTGTGCCAGGCAATACGCTAAGTCCTAGAGATAAATCGAGTTATCAGCTCCTTGGGGAATTTACCATCTAGTGGAGCAGAGATACACCCATTGGGGGAGATGTATAATAGTGGACTATAAAGTACAATGAAGGGAAAGGGTAGGAAAATCTGAGACCAAATAATAGGGAAGTTCCTCTAGTTTGGGGTGAGGCGTTACTATGCTCAGAAAAGACTTCTCCAAGGAAGTGTCATTTAAGGTCAGATTCGAATGTCTGTAAAATATAAGGATTTTGTCTTATTTTTACTTTTTAAGGAGGAGGTTGTGTTCCAAGGGGGGAGAATGCATGAGGAAATCAAGAAACTGGGAGAAAGCCAATATATCTGGAACAGGGAAGCGAGGGGAAAAAAGGCAAGGAATGAAATTAGAGAGGTGGAGGGGAGCCAGATCATACACAGGATGCTAAACCACATAAGGATTTTGATTTTGATTCCAAGAACAGTGCGAAATTATTTGAGAGTTAAAGGAGTAGAAAAAGAGTTTTCACTTAGAAATATTTTTATTCCTTCCCCTCATTTTTCTATTTAGTCTTTCTTAATGACTTATACAAAAGTTTTATAAATTAATACAATTAGTTTTTTGTATTATGTATGTTTTGCTAATATTTTTCCCTTGTCGTTTGTCTTTGACCTTATGTTATTTTTCCACATCTAGAAATTTTAATGTTTATGTACTCAAATTTGTCACTCTTTTACAATTCTGGGTTTTATGTCATGCTTAAAAAGGCCTTCCCTAGCTCAAAATTATCTTTTGTATGAAGTGCGCCAAGTTTTTTTCCTAGTACTTATATAAAAGATATGTAATTTGAAAACACAAAGAAATATAAATTTTTACCGATGAGAAAGGAAAAATCAAGATGTTTGATAATACACTGTATTAGTGGGGACTGGAGAGGAGTAGACATTCCTATATTTCGGTGGGTACATAAATCGAAATGTTAGAATTTGGTAAATTGACTGTGGTGGTGAGGACAGTGCACAGGACAGCTTTATTGTGTCCTGATCAGCCTCCCATTGGCCTGCATCTGACCTTCAGCTCCGCTGGTGGATAATTTCTTTCTCAATCCATTCACACAAGGGCGATTTGGCTCAGAGGGGCTGACTCTTGTTGATCAAATGCACAAGAAACCCCATTCAGATCCTTCTTTTGCTAATGATTCCAGATGATGGTTTAATTTATTAATGAACTCAGAGGTTCTATTAATTTATTAATGAAGTCAGAGGTTCTATCCATTATTTTGGATACCCAAAGGCAGTGGCAAGGAGCCGAAAAGCAGAAAAACCCTCCTTCCTGATCTCATTTCTTCCTAATGAGGCCTGGTCCACCCACCAGGGCCATCTCTCTCCCTGTTGACCTGCACCTCACAACTCGAGCTCAGCACAATGCTCTTCTGGAAGGTCGCCAGCCTTGGTAGCCCTTCCTGCATACTTTGTGGCCCTGTGATGTATGTCAAGCACCATAGAAGATGTTTCCATGAATTTTCCCAGGACGAACACCTCACCCTCTCAGTTTGCTTTCTCCAAATGGGAGAGTATATGTGACTTGCCATCCCTCCTCAGTATTTTTGATTTCGGGGTATGGAACAGGACGAGGAGCTGCACCATCTTGTGCTTTTCTGTGCCAGAAACTTGCTTCTCTCCTTGGTTGTCATTTCCTGAGTGAATGGCATGGAGTTAGTTTCCCTCCCTTGTTTCATTGCTAATCATGAACATTTTTATGATTAAAAGAATTCTATTAAAAAAGTGATTGGGTAAGAGAGCATCTGTTAGCTGGCTTCATTCAACTACCTATACAGGCAAGTTAGTTCCTCATTTGTAAAATAAAGATGCATCACATCCATCAGAGACTAAATAAATATTGTTTTCTCCCCTCTCTTTCTTTCCTTTCTGCCTTCCTGTATTTCATATATTAGATATAATTTGGGATGAATTTAACTATTTTAAACATTAAAAACACAATATATCCTTTTATTTAAAATATTACATATATTTTATATATTAATCTATTTTATATATGAAGGATGATTTTTAGTCCAATTAATAAATTGATTTATTTATTGGATCGGGAGACATAATTTATCAAATTTTATAATGAAGTTTTAATGTGATGTTTGAAAAATATACATTGACACTATCTGGGGTTTTATAAATCAAGAGAACAGAGAATCCAAGAAAAATAAAAAGAAATGCCATCTGATGATAATTGAAGCTTGAAATGAAATAAAGTCGGAAAGAAAAATAGAAAAGACAGAGACACCCCATTATTGAATGTGTCCCACTTTCCACCCTGATGCAAAGGCAAGACAAGCTCTTCCAGCACTAGTTAGAGACCTCTCTGGGGAATCCGGGTCCCCAGACTTGGCTCCATCTGAAGCAGTTAGCCCTGCTCTTCATTTTCCATCATGTGCTGCTGAGATGCACTTTTAAAGACCTTCAGATGTATGGGAATGAAAGCCCTATAAGCACATTATAATCTTGGTATTGCTTTCACCAATTCCCATCCCTGTCCCTTCTCTGCTTTCTTCTACACCAGTCCTACCTCTGGTCTAGCCCTGGACCATTGGATGAGGGAATGAGACAGAGTAACTCTGGATGGAGTGACAATCACTTTGCCTGAACCAACATTCCAATGGGATCTATTTGTATTTCACTCCTCACATGGATGATATGATAAGGACATAAGAATCAAATTGTAGCTATCAAACTTACAAGTCTCTTCCAATCCTAAGATTCAACTATCCCAACATTTGAGGAATTTTCTTTCTTTTTTCCCTTTTTTTTTTCTTTTTTGGTGAGAAAGATAGGCCCTGAGCTAACATCTGTTGCCAATCTTCCTCTTTTTTGCTTGAGGAAGATTGTCCCTGAACTAACATCTGTGCCAATCTTCCTCTATTTTGTATGTGCGATACTGCCACAGTATGGCTTGATGAGCAGTGTGTAGGTCCGTGCCCGGAATCTGAACCCAAGAACCCCGGGCCGCCAAAGCAGAGCGTGCGAACTTGATCACTACACCACTGGGCTGCCCCCAGGAATTTTCTCTTTTGAAGCTAAGTATTGTGTGAGGATTTGATTCAGTTTGCAATCTAAAGAACATGTATGTTTTCTCAACTTCAATTCAATTAACTTTTTTGAGGACTTATGTGTGCAAATGACAAGAGTAGAAATTGAAGGGGATACAGTCCTGGTGAGGAGCTTATGGTTCAATGGGAGAGGCAGGAGCAGATCTCAACAACTTTTCTCTAAAGCAGAAATGTGAGGAATGTAATAAGGTGACCAGGAAAGAACGTTGGAAATAATGGAGAGAAGGTAACAGTTTACTTTTCTTGGCTGCTTACAACAGAAATTTTAATCAATAAAATGGGAAATTTACTGAGAGAAATTCTTCCTCAGAATTGGAGGAAGAGTTGATAAGGACAAGGTCTTGGAAAGACAGGAACGGAAAGGCAACTCTTGTGAGCTTAGTGGCCTGAGGTCACGGAGAGTGTCTTTAGGATCCTGCTGCTGAAAATAGTCAAGACAAGAGCTCACAACAGTGTGGTCCTCTGCCCTATGACTCCACTCCATGTTCTCAGCAGACAGCCTTTTTGCTTGGCTTGGATCACGTGTCCAAATTTGATGTTTGTGTGTCATGGTGGTGTAGAGCTTGGAAGGCAAAAAACTGGGCACAACATTTGATAATCCCACTAAGATCCTTTGGAAAAGGTTCATTGATACCATAAGAAGAAAGAAAAGATACTAGACAGGCAAAAACTACAGATGTCCTCTACAGACATCTGCTAAAGGGACCTGGGGAGGCTCTTGGAAGGGAAAGAACTCAAGTTAGGCCTTGATAAATAGATAGGACTGTAAAAAGTAGATTTGGGGGACTAGGAGAAAGAGGGCATTCCAATCAGAGGGAACAGCTTGAGCAAGGATATGGAAAAAGGAAGAGTACGAGTACAAATCAGGATCTGGGCATGGTGAGAAGGCTAATGTTTGGGCTGTAAGGACACATAGTGAGTAAAATGGGAAGGATGATGGAGAAGGCAGAAGATCTGAGTTCTAACTCATTGTACAGAGTTACAAAGATGATTTGATGGAATCATCTCATGAATCATCTCTTTTGGGTGAGATGATGGAAGTATTTTGTAAACTATAAAGTGCTTTGAAAACTATAAGGATTTTCACATCTACGAATTGTTTTAATTAAAAAAATAATATTCTTCAGTTAATTGATTTTTTTACACTAGCATTCTCTGCAATGTGTCATCATTTTCAAAATGAGAAATGTTTAAGCAGAAAATCTGGCCATGAAATCCTGTCATTCTTAAATATGCAAGACTTAATGTAATATAGGTCATTACACAATCATGGAGGGACTCAGATATGCTGATTTATAACTCATCTTTCTGAAAGACAACGTTTCAATAAATTAATTTATTTTCCAGAGGTAATAGGTGCCTTTATTTTTTTCTGAGCATCTATGATTATAGAGGTAATTTACAAGCATTATACCCTCAGCAACTCTCACTGACTCTGTGAAGTAGGCATTATTATCCCCATTCTTCATAGGAGGAAACTGGGGCTCAGAAAGGGAGATCACTTTCCAAGGTCACATAGCTAGAAAGTGGCAGAGCCAACGCTCAACACTGGATCTACGTGTTTCCAAAACCAGTGCTTCCTCCCTGGCCCCACACTATCACTATTGCCTCTTCCTGGTATGCCACCAAGCCCCATCATTACTACCTAAAGCCACAGGAAGCCAATGCTTCTATCAGGAAGATGTACAGCACCTGATGTGGTTTGAATCCATAAAGAAGTAGGATGACTGAGAGATGGGTGTTTGTGATTTCAAACATTTAGAGCAAGAGAACCAGTAATCAATAAGTCCACCTTGGGGTCCAGTACTGTGCAAGTTACTTTCTCATATTACTTCATTTGATCTTCGTAACATCCTATTAGGTGGGACTTATTCTGCTCATTTTGCAGATGAGAAACCATGGCTTAAACATTTGCTTACTGTTCACAGTTAAATGGTAGATCTAGTTGTTACTTAGTTCTCATTCAAAATATTTATTGAGCATCCGGGTCCTTGGGAAATGTATGTAAACCGAGCAGACCAAGATCCTTGGTGGAGCTTACATTCTCGTGTGGGAGTCAGGTAACATGCAAAAAGTTTAATAAAAAATCACACGGTGAGTTAGAAAGTCCTAAGTACTATAGGGGAAAAAACTAGAGCAAGGTAAAAGGAGGATGGAGAGCAAGAGGGGATAGGTTGAAAATTGGATCTTAAAAAGGGTGGTTTTATCACAATACCCAGAGGTCTAGAAGTTGATTTCTCAAGGAATACTGTAACTTTTGCTTACAGGATCACCAAAGTTAAGGTCGTCTTCCCTTTGTAGTTACAGCTAGTGAACTGGCAGAACTGGAGAGTCTTTTTCACAAACAGAACCCTACAAGCATGGGAATTTCAAGGAACTGGAGACCCCATTCCCACCCCCACCTTCATCATTGCTGTCTACCACACTGATCTTGAAGTTTGCCTGGAATTCCTTCTTTGATTCAACAAGCAATAATGTGAGAGGCCATTTGATGAACTGGGAAAGGCCATTGTCTGGGAGCTGGGAAACCTGGGGTCTAGTCCCAGATCTGTCATTAATTAAACTTTGACCTTGAAAAATTTCCTTCTCCACTCTGTGCTGATTTCTCCATCTGACAAATGAAAGCATTGACATCTAAGGACAATTCCAGCTCTAACACTTTGTGGTTAAAAAATTCTGCTGAAAATTTTCTAGGATGTCCCAGTTCAAGTTGTTTTAGCAGAGATACGGGGGCTCAATGAGAGAAATTTATTTTTTTTATATTTCCTGATGAGATTTCAGCATCAAACTTCTCTTTTAAAATCACCCAGAAATGTCCACCTGGCCCAGAGCATAGCTCTGCCTTCTTTTGAGTGAACAGTAGGAGCAAGTGCTCTGCCATGGATTGGGCGGCCTAACAGGGCTGCCTGTTCATCTCCAAGGGTAGCTCAAGGTGTTGGAATGACTCTGCAAAGCCCCATATGGCTTGGGACCTGGTTACCCTAGCAATCATTTCCCTCCCCATGCAGTGTCAATTAATAGGCAATTAAAACTCTCGACTGCTCCAGCTAACGGTTCCCAGATCGGAGTACCAGAAAATGGGAGGGAGGAGGTTTTCGTTCTTTTTTTTCCTTTCTTTATTTCATTATATTTTTAAACTTCAAACATGCCCTTGGCTCTGGAACCTGCCACATTTAAGACTTCCAGGATAGTGTGGTGATGGATTATAATTAGTATTTGGGTGGTGAACATGATATAATCTACACAGAAATAAAAGTATAATGATGTACACCTGAAACTTATACAATGTTATAAACCAATGTTACTGCAATAAAAAAATAAATTAAAAAAAAAGACTTCCAGGATAGATACGTTTCTGATCTTTTTTATTTGTCATTTAGTTTGTACATTTATTACATTACTTATCTGCTCAAAAAATGTTTAATAGCTTCCAATCATTCATGGAAACAAATTTGAAATTTTCTGCCTAGCTTTCTCTAAACCTTCCTTAATATGGTCCCACTTTTACCATCCAATCACATTTTCCACATATCCTTTCAAACACTCATTATTTGCTTTTCTTCTAACCAAAAGTCTTTTCCACCAATCAAAATCTGCCCATTCTGTAAAGCCCAGCTTGGAGCCAATATCATGATTGCTCCTGTTCTCAGTTATGATTTTGAATATCAGGTGTAACTAGAGTTAGAATTATTTCATTTCCCACCTGTTCATGCTAGTTATCCCTGTCAATTTTTCTCTCCATGAATAGAGATTAAGACTCCTAGTGGGCAGAAACCATATTTTATATTTTTCTTTATGTCCTCAGACCCTACCTAGTACAGTGGCACTCATCACTGAGGGCCACTTAGTAGAGAGTTTAGAAATTGCTGCTGTTATAACCACTTAACAAAATTGGACATTGGGATAATTTGGGCAGTAAACTTAGAATCATGCAATCTTAGAACTTTAAAGTATTAGGTACCTTAGGGATTAATATGCCAAATTCTTCATTTTACAGATGAGAAAACCAAAATTTAAATGGAGGCTGTAACTTGCTCAAAGTTAAACTGTAAGTAAATGAAGAGCTTGGATCTAATCCCAAGTCTTTTGATCAAAGTCAATGCTCTTTCCCCTTCCCTAGTAGTTTGAAATCTTTTCCCCACTATGACACGTTTGATAGTTGAAGTTCAACTGAATGAGGCTCTCCCATCGGCATAGCCAATGTTGTATACAATGTTGGAGAGAGCAATGCAGCATCATCTCTATCTCTACCACTCAGAAATGATGTCATAATGCAAGTGAGAGTCACATTAATATAGGTATCACCTTGCCTCTTCTCTTATTTTTGAAAAGTTGCAAATGTCAGAACTTTAAATATTATTAGTATCAAGTGACTTGTAGAAAACTGTTGCTCTGCACATGCTGCCGTGTCTAAAACTGGTGTCTTTTGACCACCATTCAATAATCCATCAATGAACTGACATTGTTCAAATTCCACTTTGTGTTGTCAAATAGGTGGGGTGTTGAGAAGGTTTAGAGCAGGTCGAGCCTGGTGCTTACAGAGCCCTTTGATGCAGAAATTTCAAAGCACAGGGCAATACAGAAGGATAGAATTGCGGGGACTTGGGTGGGGAGGAGGAAGCTTGTGGTAGCAGAAAAGGGGAGCCCTGGAGATCAGATTACAGGCTGTGGTGGAAGTTCCAGTGGCCGGGTGATCACAGCAGTGGTGGATAAATGGACTCTGAAGTAGGTGGGAGGGGACGTCAAGAGGAGTTTTAGCACCATGTGGTAGAGATACATGGACAGTTTGGGGGTGGAAATCAGTAATCACTTTTGGGTAGAAAATGGTTAGGAAGGCAGAAAAGAACATCACTGTAAAAGTGATGGGATTGAAAGGCTGAATGTGAGAGAGGAAGGGAAGATGGAGGGAGAGAAGGAGAATGGAAAGGAAGAAGGAAGGGGATTTTTTAGATTGTAAAATGAGTCAATTTCTACGTTAGGCACTTTCACATACTTTCTCTCATTAAAGAGAAGGAAAGAGATAGTGCTGGGTTGGGGGACAGAAAGGACATGAAGGGTCTCCCCAGTGGTTGCTCAAGTGTGTGTTGTTCTACCCAAATAGGAAACAGATTCTGCACAACTGATAACATAACTGTCCCTGTAATGAAATTTCAAATGCTGCTTACAAATCACTCAGCAAAGCAAAAGTAAACAAATTATGTGTCTTAAGAATAAAATATATCAAGTATTTCAAATGACTCTGTGCCTCAGTTTCATCATCTGTAAAAGGGGATAATAATAGTTTTATTATAGGGTTAATATAGGATGTAGGTACTACTATTATTATTAGAGATAATCTAATAAATCTAATAAAATCTCTAATAATAATAGTAGTACCTACATAATAGAATTGTTATGAGGCATATGTAGGTTAATATTCGTCAAGTGTCCAGCACATAGTGCTATATACATTTTTGTTGAATAAATAAAAATAAAATAGCAGTGGACTCACAGATTGTTAGTACTGGAAGAGAATGTAGGGACCATGGGCCAAACCATCCCTTTGATGGATTCCAAAGCAGGGAAATGACTCACCTGCAGTCTTCATAGTTGATTAAGTTGGTGGCATAGGGAGCAGGAATAAAGTCTCCTGATTTCTAATTAAGTGTTCTTTTTACTATGAAACACATAACAGGCACGCAAAATAGTACAGATTTGACAAATCCTAACTTTACTATTTAACTAGATTATTAGCTCCTGAGGGGGCTGTGATTTGTCCGTCTCTGCATTCACAGTGATATTCTGGATGCCCTGTATACAGTAGCGTTCTGTAAATGTTCCTTAACAAACTCTGGGTAATCTGATGAAGTAATTCACATCTGAGGCACTAAAAGCTAATTGAGGCTTGGAACTGATTAAGTAGGATTGTTTTGAATGAAGGAGCAACTTTTTAGGTATGGCAATTTTTTCTAGCCCTTTCAAATCTTGCATGTAAAATTTGTAGCCCAGTGTCTAACACATGGTACCTCTCAATAAATGCTAGCTATTATTTTTAGGCACTTGTCTGTTAGGCCAAGATATGGTGGTAAAACTTGGCCACTAGTGCAGAGGGTCTACTAGTACTGCCAGGTCTGATCCTCTTTCCTTTACTGGTGTTGGCAGATAGCACTTTGGGGAAATGTCTAACATGGCAGAAAGGGGTTGCAAGTAGGTGATAAGCTCTTGCGGGGATGTTGGTCACTATTCCATTAACAGTAATTGATTGCTTCCATATCAATTAAAAGCAATCGGTCCTGCAGGATTTCTCAATCCACATCATCCCCTGGCTCCCAGTAAAGTTTTAAGATGTTTGTTTCCTCTCAGCACTATTTTTATTCGATTGGATCCTGTTGGGGATTTTCATGAACTTTTCCTGTTTATTTTTCTTCCTGTTTCTCAAAACAGGAATTAAAAGATAAAGATGAACAATTGTGAAGCACTTTTTAATGACCTTTACAAAATTATTATTAGATCTTTCAAGGTTTCCACCCTTGCCAACTCCTCATTGCGCAACGTTTAGGGGGCAAATGAGAGGAAACGGAAAGAGGCTCTGAGGCTTTGGGGCCGCCATAGAAACTTGCTCTTGCCTGGTCTGACTCTGTCACCGCTGTCATTTCCTCCACAGCAAGCTTTTTCTTCTTGATTCTGGCATCCAACCCTCTGGCAAGTTTCTCATTCTCCCTCTTGGATAGCAAACCGTTCCACTCTCCAGCCGTGTGGTCGTAGGCAATGTTTCTTCCCCTCTCTGAGTCTCAGCTTCCCGTTGTGCACATAGGAAAGGTTCTGTGGTGAGGAACTCAGGAGGAAAGGGGGATGGGAGGAGCAATGAAGGCAGAGAAGGTATCAACAGCGGTGGTTACACGGGGGGAATATTGATGACGGCCAAGTCGTTGCAATCAGAGTGGAGTGGAAGCTGGCTCCTCCACTCACCAGATCTCAGGTCAATGATTTGACTTATGCCTGTTCCTCATCATAACTCTTGATTTCAGCATCTCATATGCATTGCACTCTCTGATTCAACCTTATAGATTTGCAGCTCACTCCTCCTTATACCCCAACTCTAACAAATTTTCAACCCCCCTGAGATTGACAATTGATCCCTCCACCTTTTTGCACCCCTTCATGTCCTCTTCTCCCACTTTACTCAGCTTAATTTCCATAGTTTATTGTCATAATCGTCCCTTCGCCAGCATCTTTGATTCCCTTCTCCTATCTCCCTTCATCAAGTTTGCCTGGCTAAATTAAACACTCACCTACTCTGTGACCACACCCATGCTACTAAATGTGGCTGGAAAATAACAGTTAACCCTGATATCTGGTCTCACTTTAAATTCATGATCACATATTTCAAAAGGGCCTGTAGCAAAGCCTAGAAATACTATTAAATTTCGCTAGTCTATCTAATCTCCTTTTTGTTTATGTGTCTTATTCTCTCCTAACTCCTCAAACTTCCAAGACCTCTTTCTCCATCCTCACTCGCAGCTGATGACCTTACTTCTTACTTCACTTGGAAAAGAGAACTTGGAAAAAGAAAGGAATGCCCATATGTGTCTACTATGACGTCTACCACTTCACCGGCATCCTTACCCATATGGTTCACTTCCCTCCAGTTACCAGGGCTAAACCTTCTCTCGTTATCTAAGGCCATACAATCAGTTTTTCCCTCTTTATGTCATTCACATAAGCATACAAAGATGCTTCAATACTCTCATCTTGGAAACAAACAAATAAGTAGACAAATAAAACAAACTTCTGACCTCCACCAACCATTCCACTTCTCAGTTCACTTTTACAGCAGAATTTTTAAAGAATTTTTTATGCTAGCTGCCTTTGATTTCTCTCTCCCCATTTTCTCCTTTGCACTCACTATGCTTGAATTCTGTTCCTACCATTTTAGTGAAGAAAAAAAAAATTAGAAAGGTATCTGTGACCTCCATGTTGTTAAATCTAGTGGTCTTATTTGGATAGAAGTATCAGGAACTATTGACCCACTAAATCATCCCCTCCTTCTTCAAACAGCTCTTTCACTTGGCTTCTGGAATACTGCTCTCTCTTGGTTCTCTTCCTACCCTACCGGACACCCCTGTGTAATATCCTTTGTGATTGGGTTCACTCTTCTGCCCTCATCTCTTCTCTATTGATATTCACTTCCAAGGTGATATCATTCAGTTTGAAGGCTTTAAGTACCATCTCTGTATTGACAATTCCAAAACAGATATCTCCAGCAGAGCCTCCTACATGAACTCAATATTTATGCAGCCAGCTGCCCACTCAACATCCACTTGGATGTCTAAAATGCATCTCAGGCTTAACATCTCCCAAACTGAACTCTTAATTCCCTTTGCCCCACTGACCTGTTCCTCCTCTAGTCTTCCTCATCATAGTACACGGTAACTCTATCTTTCTAGTTGCTCAGGTCAAAACCCATCATTAAATCTCTTCATATCCAATCAATTAGCATATCCTGTCAGTTCCACCTTCAAAATAAATCCAAAATTTGACTGCTTTCTCACTACCACCCTCTCAACACAGTAGACATGTGTGAGATTATTTCTAGTCTTAAAACCGTTGAATGGCTTTCCATTTCACTCAGAGTAAAAGTTGAAGTCCTTAGAGTGGTTTACAAAGCCCAAGGCCCTACTTGAGCTGACTCCTCTCAACTCTCGGTCATCATCTCCTGGCACTTTCTCTCACTCTCTGATAGAGCCATTTCAACCGCTTTGCTATTTCTTGAACACACAAAGCACACTCCAGCCTCAGGGTCTTTGCACTTGCTGTTTTTCTGCCAGAATGCTTTTACCCCGTAGCCTCATGGCTCACTCCCTCACTTCCTTGAAATTTCAACTCAAATATTATCCTCTAAATGATGCCTTCTCTGTCCACACTACGTAAAACAATGCATGTGTGCACATACATCCACCCCTACCCTTACTCCTTACCCTGCTTTATATTTTCCACGGCACTTACCACTATTTAACACACAGTATATTTCCTGGTTTATTTATCTCTTTTTCTATCTTCTTTGCTTATTTTACTCACTGCTACATCCCTATTACCCAAAATAGGGCCTAGAAAGCAGCAACAATCAATAAATATTTAATGAATAAATGAACAAAGGGGCTAATGTGAGTGTTAAATTAATTCATATGTGTATACTGGAATCAATGTTTTGTCTGAGCCTTTCCCAACATTTCCTGGAACTGCCCTCCCCATCCCTTTTGTAACTCTGGGAGCAGCGATGTTGCGCAATGCGATTCTGATCCCCTGGCTACAGTTGATTGGTCAGGGATGGGCACCCCGGGGCAATTGTTTTTCCCTCCAGATTTTGGTCCTGGGACTAAGGGAGCTGGGCCATTTAGTGACACTGTAACATATCTTTCCACAGCTGTTGCAGATCTTGTTTTCAGCCAAGAGGACCAGATGCAGAGGTATCTATCAAAAAGGGAGACTAGAATGCCGACCAGAGAGAAGCAGAGGTGACAGATGGCGGGAGAAGCTCTGCAGTGCTCTGGTCCCATTACCAGTTGTTCCTCAGGTCCAAACAGATCCCTGCCTTTCCTACGACATTAAGGAAAACACCAGCCCAACGTCTGCCATTATAATAGGTGGTTAATAAATACTAATTGAATCTGAATCTTGAGGGAGAGAGGATCATATCTACATCTGTTTAATCTCAAAATCTTCACAATAAGTCAAACCAAGCTAAGTTGGAAAAAGGAATACGTTTTATGAATATTTGGCATCTCATCTAATTTGTCAAAGAAGGGACTCTGTCCTTTGTCTTGGAAGGCAGCGTGATGTCATGGAAAGACAATTGGCCCCCGAACAGGACCTGAGTTCTGGTCCAGCTGTGACCCTGGGTTGGTTATCGTCCTTCTCTAAACCCCTGCTTTCTCATCTGTAAAACAAAGGGGCAGGATGAGGTGGCCTGTGGCTGTCTTCCAGGTCTAGATTTTAGAATTTAGAGTCCTTAATGATATGGGGCACTATATGGAGGTGTGTTCTTTTTCTATCGTTAACTACTTCAGGTGTTTTAAACATTTGCCTTTTTTGTGACTGCAACGTATCTGAACCCTGTCATCTGTGGGGGAATTTCCACCTCATAAATCTTGGTGGGAGATAGAACTTGTCTTCCACTATAGACATTGAAAACGCAAATGTTCTCTTTCCCTCTTCTCCTGTGCCTGGAACTAGGTTACACGATGGAAGCTAGGGCCATTAGAGCCAGCCACCGAGACTGAATGGGGACCTCATGACTAGCTGGGGTTCAGGTGCAGCCAGGAATTCAGTCCAGAGGCAGGTGGAGGCAGAGCTGCTGGAGCTTCCAATGTTGACCATTATAATTTCCTGTGTCAAGGCTGATGGATACGGTGGTGCCAGCGTGGCATGCAGTGTTCGTGGAGGGAGTGTGGGGTCCTCAGGGTACCTGGCTGCTCCCCAGGCTCCACTTCCCCTCCTGCTTCCTCGGGCTTCTTGTGATTCTGTGAGGCACTCATTATCCTTTCAATGAGTCCTTTTTTCCTAAATCTGTCAGAGGCGGTGCCCCCCTTCTGCGAATAAGAACTCTGATTGAAAAACCAGATTAAACAAGGGCAGGAGAGTCCTACAGCCACTTCCTCAATGCAGTGAAGGTGAGTAAACAAATGTAGTCAAAGGCTCCCTATGACTCCTCACTCCTGTCACTTTCACAGGAAAAATATATGAGTTTCACAGGAATGACAGAACCAGAGAGGAACTGAGAGATCATTTCATCCACGTTTCTCATTTCTTCAGAAGACGAAACCCAGTTATAAAGGGAAATAACTTGTATGCAATCATACAGTGAGGTCCAGAGTTGGGACTCATGTCTCCCTGACACCATTTTCAGGATTTTTCTTACTCTCCAAACTACCTTGAGTTGGTTTGCACGTTATTTTGTTTACATTTTTTTTTTTCAATTTGAGTCTCATTTTTGCATCTACAAATCCAGGGTTCTTACCTCCTATGCTACCCCCAATATCCCCATCCCTGTAAGTGGCATTTGCCCAGGTAAGGCTTTTGCATTCAGGTTTCAACAGAAAGCCAGTTTCCTCCTGCAAGCCTCAAGGAGGCAAGGAGATGAGTGAGGTCCCGTATTCTCAGCAACACCGAAGGCTCCTCTGTCTGCAGGGTTCATTGCTAGCTTGGCCTCAATCCCATCGTTTTTTAAATGCAGAGAAGAAGATCTGAAGTCTGTGAGCCCACCAAGGAAAAACACAAAGTCATCAGAATTCTTTAAATGTGCCTAGAGTTGTGTTCCTTGGCTGCTCTCTCAGAAACGCCAACCCCGCCGACTCTTTGACCTCTGAGGGACAAAGAAAGAACTCCTTAATAAAAGAGAGAGTGAAATTATTACCTGTGAAGCCAAGAGGGGAAAGACCTCAACGTTAGATCTAGGCGTGTCCAGGCAGGCAAGGTATGCTTCCTTTCAGCTATGTAGACCCTACTGCTCCTCTGGGAAGCTGTCTCTGATGGGTCCAGCCCAATAGAAACTGTGTTCATTACCCAGTCAGCGCTTAACTACGTAATCAGCACTGGACTTGGAGCTTCATCACGTTAAAAATAATGAAAACATCAATACTTTTATATTTTTGAATGTGTAGTGTTTCAGAGTTTTGTTTTTTCTTTTTCTCTTATAAGAGTTCAGTGAAGTAGGCGGGGGTGGAATTACTCTTTTTTAAATGTTCTATTCATTAATTCAACAAATCGATTTTGAGTGCTTAGTACCTGCCACATACTTTTCTTGGCACTGGGGTACAGAAAAAACTGATAAGGTTCTTTCCCTTAAAAAGCTTACTTGCTGCTAAAATGGTAATTTTTATGTTATGTATATTTTATCACCATTAAAAAAAATGTTTGATCTAATATTCGCATACCCGTTAAAAAGTTTATATGCTGTGGGGAGACAGACAGTAAGCAAGTAAACAAATAAAAAGTGATAAGTACAGATTGTGATGAACTTTGGGAAAGAAAACATCATGATGTATGATATGAAGTGGGGAGTAACCTTACCTACAAGGGTCTAGGAAGTCTTCTCTGAGGAGGTGACTTGAAAGAGAAGAAGGGATAAATAAATTGTTCCAGACAGAGGAAACTGCATGTTCAAGGGCACTGAGGCAAGAAAGAGCTTGGTGCATGGCAGAAAGAAGAAGCCAGTGTGGTTAGAGCATAGAGAGTGAGGGGCACTAAGGAAACTGAGGCACAAAGAGGTCAGAGAACTTGCCCAGGTTCACATGTCTCAGGATATGGTCTTTCTATTTAGTTTATTATTTGCAGAGTGATGTTGGCCCGATTGCCTAGCTAGATGGGAAATTCCTGACAGCAGGCACCATGACTGCCTTCTCCTTTCTTTCCCTACACTCGTGATTCTTGTAGGCTCTGACTGATACAGCCCAGTGATTTGGCTGATTAACTGGGGATATGAATTTGGAACTCATTGAACTTAAGATGACTTCAGGGAAGTTAAATGATTTCTATGGACTCCTTTATTCCCAGGCTTCAAAATCAACTAATAAATTCCCCATCCATTTACTTCCGAGCACTGCGTATTATCCAGGGTACTTCTTAATCTTGTGCAGCCTTTATAGCTGTCCTGGGTGACTGGTTCAGCAGCTTCACATCTTTTCTCAGGTGAGTGTTGGGTCAGTATATGCATAAAGGCAATTGGAAAACAACATTAGAATTTATTTCAACCCTGTTGGGAAAATTTCCAAGGAACATTTTCCCATTATTACAGTCTGTCACTACGATAACTAAACTGGGAAAACTATTTAGAATTATATTTTCTTAGTAATGAGTAACATTAACTTGAATGTTACAGATCCAAACAGGTGACTTGAGGACAACAGAAACAAGTTTCTGAGTTGGGAAAGCAAAAGTGAAACACTGTGAGTTCTATTACATGTCAGCACTTTCTTACACCATCCTTGATATTTGATGGATGAATTCCATGAATTTTCAACTTTCTCCAATATTTATATATTTATGTGTACATATGTATGTATTATAACAGCTTTATTAAGGTAAAAATGATATACAGTAAACTGCACAGATTTAACGTGGATAATTTGATGAGTTTGGACCTATGTATACACCTGTGAAACTATCACCACAATCAAGAAAATGAACATTCATCACCTCCCAAGTTTTCCTCAAGCCCCTTTGTAATCCATCCCTCTTGCCCTTCTCTGTCTCCCACCCCCATCCATAGGCAACTAGTGATCTGCTTTCTGTCTATAGATTAGGTTACATTTTCTAGAATTTTATATAAGTGGAATCATACAGTAGGTACTATTTTTGCTTTGACTTATTTCCCTGAGCATATTTTGAGATTCATCTAAGTTGTTGTATGTATCAATGGGTCATTCTTTTTTATTGCTGAGTAATAATCCTGATATGGATAACCCAGCTTGGTCTAATACAAATAAAGTTGCTGTGAACAGTTGCATACAAATCTTTGTGAGGATATATGCTTTCATTTCTTTTGAGTAAATACCTTGGAATGAAATGGCTGGGTCATAAAGTAAGGGTGTGTTTAACGTACATTTGTTTCCAAAGTCGTTATACTGTTTTGCATTCTTATAGCAGTGTATGAAAGTTCAGGTTGTTCTGTATCCTTGCCAATATTTGGTTTGTTCAGTTTTTTTTTTTTAAATATTAGCCCTTTTAATAAGTGCATAATGCTATAATTGTATCTTTAATTTGCATTTCCTTAAAGACTAATGATGTTGAACTTTTTTTGTGTGCTCATTTGCCATCCATATATCGTCTTTGGTGAAATATCTGTTTAAATAATTTGCCCATTTGAAAAAGTTGGGTTGTTTGCTTTTTTGTTTTCAAGTTTTGAGAGTTCTTAATATATTCCAGTTACAAGTCAGCAATCAGAAATGTGATTTGTAATTATTTTTATCCTAGTCTGTCATTTGTCTCTTCATTTTTTGTATCCTTTAAACAGTACAATTTCTTAATTTTTTTCTTTTTGTGAGGAAGATTAGCTCTGAGCTAACATCCATAGCCAATTCTCCTCTTTTTGCTGAGGAAGATTGGCCCATGGCTAACATCCGTGCCCACCTTCCTCTACTTTACATGGGACGCCGCCACAGCATGGCTTGATAAGCGGTGCATATGTCCGAGCCTGGGATCCGAACCTGCAAACCCCATGCCGCCAATGCAGAGTGAGCAAACTTAATCACTACGCCACTGGGCCAGCCCCAACAATGTCTTAATTTTGATGAGGTAACTTTATAATTTTTTTTATGCATATGGTATTGTACCTAAGAAATCTTTGCCTACTTCAAGGCCACAGAGATTTTTTTCCTGTGTTTTTTTCTGGAATTTTTGTAGATTTAGGTTTCACAATTAGGTCTATGATCCATTTTGGGTGCATCTTTTTATATGTTGTGAGGTATGGATCAAAGTTCACTTTTTTTTTTTGCCTATGGATATTCAATTTTTCTGTACCACTCATTGAAGAGACTGTCCTTTCTCCTCTGAATTACCTTTTCCCATCTGTCAGAAATCAATTACCATATATGTGTGGGTCTATTTCTGGACTCTCCATTCTGTTATATTGTTCTATTTATCTGTCTTTCTGGTACTACCCCACTGTCTTGATTACTGTAACTTTATGATAAATTTGGAAGTCAGGTACTGTAAGTTCCCCAATTTTGTTCTTCTTCAAAGTTGTTTTGGCTATTCAGGCCTTTGCATTTCATATGAGTCTGCATGTCAATTTCTTTTAAAAAAATCCTGCTGGAGTATTAATTGAAAATGCTTGTAATTTAAATATCAGTTTGGGGAGAAGTAACATCTTAACAATATTGAGACTTCTAATCCATGAACATAGTATATAGCTCCATTTATTTGTGTCTCCTTTCATTTCTCTCAGCAATACTTCGTATGTTTCAGGGTATAAATCTTGGACATCTTTATCAAATTTATCCCTAAGTATTTCATAAATATTGATGCTATCGCACATGGTATTTTTTTTTTAAATTTCAATTTCCTATTGTTTATATCTAGCATATTGAGATGCAATTTATATTTATATTATGGTCTTGTAGCTTGAAATCTTACAAAGCTATGAATTTTCTGTGGATGCCATTTACCAGGTTGAGGAAGATCGCTTCTATATGTTTGCTCAGAATTTTTATCAGGAATGGATGTTGAATCTTATCAAATATGTTTTGGTGTATTTATTGAGATGATCATATGTCTTTTAAAAATCTGTTAGTATGGTGATTTACATTGATTTGATTTTTAAATGTTAAGCCACTTTTCATTCCTGGAATCAACCCCAGATAATCATAATTTATTATCGTTTTTATATGCTCTTGCATTCAGTTGGCTAAAGTTATATTTAGAATTTTTGCATCTGTGTTAAGGGATATAGGTCTATATTTTTCTTTAGTTAAAGTGGCTTCATCTGGTTTTGGTATCAGACCAGCAAATACTGGCCTTATAGAATGGATTGGGAAGTATTCCTTCCCCTTCAGTTTTCTGGAAGATTTTATATAAAACTGGGATTCTTTCTTAAATGTCTGATAGAATTCACCAGTGAAGCTAGCTGGGCCTGGAGTTTTCTGTGGCTATGGTTTTTAACTACAAATGTGATTTCTTTAATGGATATAGAGCTATTCAGTTATTTTTCTTGTTGTTGTTCTTGTTCATATCATCTTTTTTTTTAATTTTTTTTATTGCAGTAACATTGGTTTATAACATTGTATAAATTTCAGATGTACATCATTATACTTCTATTTCTGCATAGACTACATCATGTTCACCACCCAAATACTAATTACAACCCATCACCACACACATGTGCCGAATTATCCCTTTCACCCTCCTCCCTCCCCCCTCCCCTCTGGTAACCACCAATCCAATCTCTGTCCCTATGTGTTTGTTTATTGTTGTTATTACCTACTACTTAATGAAGGAAATCATACGGTATTTGACCTTCTCCCTCTGACTTATTTCACTTTGCATGATACCCTCAATGTCCATCCATGTTGTCACAAATGGCTGGATTTCATCGTTTCTTATGGCTGAGTAGTATTCCGTTGTGTATATATACCACATCTTCTTTATCCATTCGTCCCTTGATGGGCACTTAGGTTGCTTCCAAGTCTTGGCTATTGTGAATAATGCTGCAATGAACACAGGGGTGCATGTACTTTACGCATTGGTGTTTTCAAGTTCTTTGGATAAATACCCAGCAGTGGAATAGCTGGATCATATGGTAGTTCTATCCTTGATTTTTTGAGGAATCTCCATACTGTTTTCCATAGTGGCTGCACCAGTTTGTACTCCCACCAGCAGTGTATGAGAGTTCCCTTCTCCCCACAATCTCTCCAACACATGTTGTTTCCTGTCTTGTTAATTATAGCCGTTCTGACGGGTGTGAGGTGATATCTCATTGTAGTTTGGATTTGCATTTCCCTGATAGTTAATGATTTTGAACATCTTTTCACGTGTCTGTTGGCCATCTGTATATCTTCTTTGGAGAAATGTCTATTCAGGTCTTTTGCCCATTTTTTAATTGGGTTGTTAGTTTTTTTGTTGTTGAGATGCATGAGTTCCTTACATATTTTAGAGATTAAGCCCTTATCAGATGTATGGTTTGCAAATATCTTCTCCCAATTGTTAGGTTGTCTTTTTGTTTTATTGATGGTTTCCTTTGCTGTGCAGAATCTTTTTAGTTTGATGTAGTCCCATTTGTTTATTTTTCCTATTGTTTCTCTTGCCTGGTCAGACATGGTACTTGAAAAGATGTTGCTAAGACCGATGTTGAAGAGCATATTGCCTATGTTTTCTTCTAGAAGTTTCACAGTTTCAGGTCTTACATTCAAGTCTTTAATCCATTTGGAGTTAATTTTTGTGTATGGTGTAAGGTAAGGGTCTATTTCATTTTCTTGCATGTGGCTATCCAGTTTTCCCAACACCATTTGTTGAAGAGACTTTCTTTTCTCCATTGTACGTTCTTGGCTCCTCTGTCAAAGATTAGCTGTCCATAGATGTGTGGGTTTATTTCTGGGCTTTCGATTCTGTTCCATTGATCTGTGTGTCTGTTTTTGTGCCAGCACCATGCTGTTTTGGTTACTATAGCTTTGTAGTATATTTTGAAATCAGGGAGTGTAATATCTCCAGCTTTCTTCTTTTTTCTCAGGATTCCTTTAGCTGTTTGGGGTATTTTGTTGTTCCATATAAATTTTAGGATTCTTTGTTCTATTTCTGTGAAAAACGTTGCTGGAACTTTGATAGGGATTGCATTGAATCTATAGATTGCTTTAGGAAGTATGGACATCTTAGCTATGTTAATTCTTCCAATCCAAGAGCATGGAATATCTTTCCATTTCTTTGTGTCTTCTTCAATTTCTTTCAGCAATGTTTTATAGTTTTCTGTGCATAGCTCTTTCACCTCTTTGGTTAAGTTTCTTCCTAGGTATTTTATTCTTTTTGTTGCAGTTGTAAATGGGATGGTATTCTTAATTTCTCTTTCTGCTAGTTCGTTGTTAATGTATAGAAATGCAACTGATTTTTGTATGTTTATTTTGTATCCTGCAACTTTACCATATTTGTTTATTACTTCTAAAAGTTTTCTGGTGGATTCTTTAGGGTTTTCTATATATAAAATCATGTCATCTGCAAATAGTGACAGTTTCACTTCTTCCTTTCCAATTTGGATCCCTTTTATTTCATTTACTTGCCTGATTGCTCTGGCTAGTACTTCCAGTACTATGTTAAATAGGAGTGGTGACAGTGGGCATCCTTGTCTGGTTCCTGTTCTTAGAGGGATAGCTTTCAGTTTTTCACCATTGAGCATGATATTAGCTGTGGGTTTGTCATATATGGCCTTTATTATGTTGAGGTACTTTCCTTCTATCCCCATTTTATTCAGAGTTTTTATCATAAATGGATGCTGTATCTTGTCAAATGCTTTCTCAGCATCTGTTGAGATAATCATGTGATTTTTATTCTTCATTTTATTAATGGGGTGTATTACGTTGATTGATTTGCGAATGTTGAATCATCCCTGCATACCTGGAATAAATCCCACTTGATCGTGGAGTATAATCTTTTTAACGTATTGTTGTAAATGATTTGCTAGTATTTTGTTGAGGATTTTTGCATTGATGTTCATCAGTGATATTGGCCTGTAATTTTCTTTTTTTGTGTTGTCCTTGTCTGGTTTTGGTATCAGGGTAATGTCAGCTTCATAGAATGAGTTAGGGACGCCCCCCTCTCAATTTTTTGGAAGAGTTTGAGAAGGATAGGTATTAAGTCTTCTTTGAATGTTTGGTAGAATTCACCAGGGAAGTCGTCTGGTCCTGGACTTTTATTTTTGGGGAGGTTTTTGATTACTGTTTCGATCTCCTTACTGGTGATTGGTCTATTCAAATTCTCTACTTCTTGATCCAATTTTGGAAGGTTGTATGATTCTAAGAATTTATCCTTTTCTTCCAGATTGTCAAATTGGTTGGCATATAGCTTTTCATAGTATTCTCCTATAATCTTTTGTATTTCTGAGGTGTGTGTTGTAATTTCTCCTCTTTGATTTCTGATTTTACTTATTTGTGCCTTCTCTCTTTTTTTCTTGGTGAGTCTAGCTAAAGGTTTGTCAATTTTGTTGCTCTTTTCAAAGATCCAGCTCTTGGTTTTATTAATTTTTTCTATTGTTTTTTTAGTCTCTATTTCATTTATTTCTGCTCTGATTTTTATTATTTCCCTTCTTCTACTGATTTTGGGCTTTGTTTGTTCTTCTTTTCCCAGATCCTTTAAGTGCACTGTTAGATTGTTTATTTGAGATTTTTCTTGTTTGTTGAGATAGGCTTGTATTGCTATAAACTTCCCTCTTAGAACAGCTTTTGCTGTATTCCATAAATTCTGGCATGTCGCATTTTCATTTTCATTTGTCTCCAGGTAGTTTTTGATTTCTTCTTTGATTTCTTCTTTGATTTCTTTGTTAACCCAGTCATTGTTCAGTAGCATTTTGTTTAATCTCCATGTATTTGTGGATTTTCTGATTTTCTTCCTATAGTTGATTTCTACTTTCATACCGTTGTGGTCACAAAAGATGCTTGGTGTTATTTCAATCTTCTTAAATTTATGGAGACTCGTTTTGTGGCCTAATATGTGATCAATCCTGGAGAATGTTCCATGTGCATTTGAAAAGAACATGTATTCTTCAGTTTTTGGATGCAATGCTCTGTATATATCTACTAGGTCCATCTGTTCATGTGTGTCATTTAAGGCCAATGTTTCCTTATTGATCTTCTGCTTGAATGATCTATTCATTGGTGTAAGTGGAGTGTTAAAGTCCCCTACTATTATTGTGTTACTGTCTATTTCTCTTTTTATGTCTGTTAATAATTGCTTTATAGGGCCGGCCCCGTGGCTTAGTGGTTAAGTGAGCGCGCTCCACTGCTGGCGACCCGGGTTCGGATCCCGGGCTCGCACTTCTCCGGCCATGCTGAGGCCGCGTCCCACATACAGCAACTAGAAGGATGTGCAGCTATGACACACAACTATCTACTGGGGCTTTGGGGGGAAAAATAAATAAATAAAATCTTTAAAAAAAAAAAATAAATAAAAAAAATAATAATTGCTTTATATATTTAGGTGCACCTACATTGGGTGCATAGATATTTACAAGTGTTATATCCTCTTGTTGGATTGTTCCCTTGATCATTATGTAATGCCCTTCTTTGTCTCTTTTTACAATTTTTGTTTTAAAGTCTATTTTGTCTGATATGAGTACTGCTACCCCAGCTTTCTTTTCGTTGCCATTTGCATGGAGTATCTTTTTCCATCCCTTCACTTTCAGTTTGTGAGTGTCTTTAGGTCTGAAGTGTGTCTCTTGTATGCAGCATATATATGGGTCTTGGAGTTTTATCCAATCAGCCACCCTATGCCTTTTAATTGGGGCATTTAGTCCATTGACGTTTAAAGTAGCTATTGATGAGTATGTACTTACTGCCATTTTTTAACTTTTTTCCTCAATGTTTTAGTAGTCCTTCTCTGTTCCTTTATCCTTCTATACAGAATTGATGATCTCTTTAGTTTGACCTCTGCCTGAAAGCTCTACTCTTTAACTCCCCTCCTCCCTCATTTTATGTTTTTGATGTCATATCTAACCTCTTTTTTGTGCATTTGTATCCATTGCCCTCTCATCATGGAAATAGATAATTTTTCCTATTTGTGGTCTTCTCTTTTCCCCTTAAATCAGTCCCTTTAACATTTCTTGTAGCACTGATTTCTTGGTGACAAACTCCTTTAATTTTTGCTTGTCTGGGAAATTTTTGATCTCTCCTTCCATTTTGAATGATAATCTTGCTGGGTAGAGTATTCTTGGCTATAAGTTTTTTCCTTTTAGCACTTGAAATATATCGTGCCACTCTCTTCTAGCCTGTAAGGTTTCTGCTGAGAAGTCAGCTGATAGCCTTATGGGATTTCCTTTGCATGTAACTTGTCTTTCTCTGGCAGCTTTTAGGATTCTCTCTTTATCTTTAATTCTAGACATTTTGATTATGATGTGTTTTGGTGTGGGCCTCTTTGGGTTTATCTTGTTTGGGGCTCTCTGTGCTTCCTGTACCTGGATGTTTGCTTCCTTCCTTAGGTTAGGGAAGTTTTCATCTATTATTTCTTGAAATAGATTCTCTGCCCCTTTGTCTCGCTCTTCTCCTTCTGGGACACCTATAACACGGATGTTAGTGTGCTTGATGTTGTCCCAGAGGTCCCTTAGACTGTCCTCACTCTTTTTAATTCTTTTCTCTTTTACCTGTTCAGCTTGGGTAATTTCTTCTAGTCTTTCATCCAGCTTGCAGATCCATTCTTCTGTATCCTCTACTCTGCTTTTGAGTCCCTCTAGCGAATTTTTCATTTCCAGTATTGTATTCTTCATTTCTGATTGGTTCTTTTTTATATCTTCCATTTCTTTGTTGACATTCTCACTGAGTTCATCTATTCTTCTCCCCACATCAGTGAGCATCCTTAACACTCTTAGTTTGAACTCTCTGTCGGGTAGGTTGCTCATCTGTTTCACTTAGTTCCTTTTCTGGGGTTTTGTCCTGTTCCCTTACTTGGAATGTATTCTTTTGCCTCCTCATTTTGCCTCTTTCCCTGTGCTTGTGTCTGTGTATTAGGTAAGTCAGCTACGTCTCCTCCTCTTGGATAGGTGACTTTATACAAGTGATGCCTTAGGAGTCCTGCAGTGTGCTTCCCTCAGTTCTCAATGTTCCAGGGGTGACCCCTATGTGGGCTACGTGTGTCCTTCTGTTGTGGCCTGTTTGCTCTCCCTGTAGGCGCTCAGGGAGGCCGAGTTATGCTCCTAGTCAGCTGTTGTAATGCTCAGCTGTTTGTAGTTGTTGTGAGCCCTTCAGTCTCTTTATCAGGTGTGGGGAGCCCCAGCACAGTTGGCTGCAAGTTCTAATACCACATTTGTATTGCAGTATTTCTTTTAAGTGAGTAGGCCCCCAGCGTTGCAGGTTGTTAGGCTCAGGGGCTTACAATTGCTATAAGCCTCCAGACTTTAGGTCTCTTGTCAGTTCTCTGAGGATTGCAGCTGGGTGGGGCTGGCCTCAGGCACAGGAGCACCCAATTGTTTCAGGCTTTGGAAGGTGGGGCAAACCCCCTATGTGGGTCTTTGAGAAGCACAAGTCTTCTGCAGCTGACAAGCCCTGTTGCCCACAGGTCCACACATACAGTCAACACAGTCCTGCCCCGTGTGTGCGCCCCAACCTCCCAAAGCAGACCCAGTCTCCCCAGGGCGGGAGCCCCACACACTCCACCACCGCCCTACACTCTCCACCTGCTCCTTGTGCACACCCTGCCCCACTGAAGTCAGCTCAGTTGCCAGGCAGCAGAGAATCCAGTCACCAATCTATGTAGGCCCACAAGTTGCCTGAGGGCTTGTTGTTGGGTGGGGCCGGTCTCTAGGGTGGGCTGCCCGCCCTGGCTGAGCTGGATTAAATTGGTGCTCTAGTGGGTGGTGCAGACCTGGGCTAGCAGGCCCCAGGGAGAACTCCAATGGCATCTATGTCAGCACGCCCACACCAGGCCACAGCAATGGCCACTACCAATGTCCTAGTCCCTGGAGAGGTCTCACCTCTCACCGAGATGCACTCAGGGCCTATCAGGTGAGTCTCTTTTCACCAAAACACTATGCATCTTTCTTTCTGGTGATTTTAGGATGCTTTCTGAAACGGGTGAGTTTGTGCACGGGCCCTTTAAGAGCCAGTTTTAATTTCTTTGTGAACCAGCTTTTCTGGGGGTACTCCCCAATGTTTTAGTAGCAGGCAAAGTCAGATATTATGCCACTCATCTTGATTGTGCTGGGTCCACAAAATGCCCACAGCGGGGGCGCTGCCCGGCTCAGGCCTCCGCGCCTCCATGGAAGCTGCGTACCTTTGGGCTGCTCCCAGGCGGCCGTGAAGCTGGCGGCTTGTGAAGGCGGCGTTTTTCCTCTCCAGAAGGGGGTTTTTGCCTCTTCCACCTCAATTAGGATTGTCCTTTGTTGCAGGAGTTCCTCTTATCCAGTTTTCAGTACTGTCTCAGGGGTAGTTTTTCCACGAGTAGTTGTAAATTGGCTGTGTCTGCGGGAGGAGGTGAGTTCAGAGTCTGCCTATGCCGCCATCTTGACTTCTCTCCTCTGTTCGTATCATCTAAGTGGTTGAATTTACTGGCATAAAGTTGTCCATAATATTCCCTTATCAACATTTAATATCTCTAGAATCTGTAGTTAGTGTCACCTCTCTGATCTCTGATATTTATATCTGTCCTTTTTCCTGATTAGACTTGCTAGAGATTTATCAATTTTATTAGTTATTTTAAAGATCCATCTTTTGGTTTCCTTGAATTTATCATGTCTCTGTTTTCTATTTTATTGATTTCTGTTCTGATCTTCATTTATTCTGCTTACTTTATGTTTTATTTACTTTCTCTTTTTTTTTTGTTTTTTGTTGTGAGGAAGATTTGCCCTGGGCTAGCATCCGTGCCCACCTTCCTCTACTTTATATGGTATGCAGCCACAGCAGGGCTTGATAAGTGGTGTGTCAGTCCACGCCCAGGATCTGAACCCACAAACCCTGGGCCGCCAAAGTGGAGTGTACAAACTTAACTGCTACGCCACTGGGCTGGTCCCTATTTGCTCTTTTTTTTTTTCTAATTTCTTAAGATTGGAGCTGAGGTCATTGATTTGAGACTTTTTTTCTATTATAGGTGTTCAGTGCTATAAATTTCCCTCTAAGTACTGTTTTACTTGCATCTCACTCATTTTGATATGTTGTGTTTTTATTTTCTTAGTTCAAAACAATAGCTCACTTCCAGTTTGGTTTCTTCTTTGACTCATGAGTTATTTGGAAATGTGCTATTTAGTTTCCAAATATTTGGAGATTTTCTGGAGTTTTATGTTACTGATTCCTAATTTCATTACAGTGTAGTCAGAGAACACATTTTCTATGACTTGAATCATTTAAAATTTTTTTTACCAGACATACTTTATTTTTTTATTTTTACTATTTTCACTTTAATCCTTTTAAGTTTATTGAGACTTTTTAAATAGCCAAGGATGTGGTCTATTTTGGTAAATGTTCCATTTGTATATGAGAAGAATGTGTATTCTGCCATTTTTGGGTGAGGTGTTCTATAAATGTCGATTAAGTCAAGTTGAACAATTGTGTTTTTCAAGTCTTCTATATCTTTACTGATTTTTTGTCTACTTCTAGTAATTATTGAGAGAAGAGTGTTGAAATCGCAAACTATAATTGTGGATTTGTCTATTTCTTCTTACAGTTCTATCAGGTTTTCAGCTCTGCTATAGGTGCATAAACATTTAGGATTATTATCTCCACTTGATGAATTGGTCCATTTATCATTGTGAAATGATCCTCCTTAACCCTAGTAATATTCTTTGCCCTAAAATGTTCGTGATCTGCTATTAATAAAGCCACTCCAGCTGTTATGTTTTTCATTTTACGTCAGCATGGTATATCTTTTTCCATACTTTTGCTTTTAACCTGTTTATATTTTTATATTTAAACTGGTTTCTTGGGGAAGGGGTGAGGGAGGAGGGCGAAAGGGATAATTTGGCACATGTGTGTGGTGATGGGTTGTAATTAGTATTTGGGTGGTGAACATGATGTAATCTGTACAGAAATAGAAGTATAATGATGTACACCTGAAATTTATACAATGTTATAAACCAATGTTACTGCAATAAACAAAAAATTAAAAAAAAAAACTGGTTTCTTGTAGGCAGCATATGGTTCGGTCTTGCTTTTTAAATCTAATTTGACAATTTCTGCCTTTTAATGGAGATGTTTAGACCTTTTACACTTCATGATTATTGACATGATTGGGTTTAAATCTGCTATCTTGCTATTTCAGTTCTATTTTTACCCATCTGTTCATTGTTCTCCTTCTCTTCTGTTTCTGCATTCTTTTGGGTTACATGAGTATTTTTTTTAAGATTCTATTTTATTATGTCCTTTGTTGGCAAATTAGGCATAATTCTTTGTTGTTTTATTTTAATGGCTCTTTAGGGTTTATTGTATTTATCTTAAACTTCTGCCAGTCTATCTTCAAGTGATGTTATGCTACCTAACATTAAGTATTCAAACCTTAGAAGAATATACTTCCACTTCTCCTCTCTTGGCCTTTGTGCTATTGTTGTCGTACATTTAACTTCTACATATGTTATAAACTCCACAGTTTGTCATTATTTTTGTTGTAAAACATTGATTATCTTTGCAGAGTTTTAAATAATAATAAAAACGTTTTTATATTTATCCCTGTTGCTACATTTCTCCTGTTCAGAGCCCTCCCTGCTCACCACCTCCTTCAAAGCAGTCTTAGAAAGAGAATAATTTAAAAACTATGGCTAGAACTTTCTCTTCTTGCTGTAGCCAAAGTTGGCTTTTCTTTCCTTGTTGTCAATGGAACTGGGGAGCAGCTGGCTATAAAAAAGCACATTGAATATCATTAATAACTCAGTATTGTGGAAGTAATAAAAGGATATCATCCCTCCGGAAAATTATTGAGCTCTTCACAATTTGCTGAGTCATTTTGTATCTCCTCTGCTTGCTGAAATACATGATGTTTGTGAAATACAATGCACCTGGAAAACCTTTCAGCTTTCCTTCAGCACTAGGATATTGGAACCTCCAAGAGGAGGTGACGAGATAATTTGGACACTCATCTCCCCCTCAGTTCTTGGCATTGCTATTGTACTGAGGGAATGCCAGGATCTTGGCAACCTCTGGACCTGGTTGTTTGAGCTGCAGGTGCTGTGGACAGACAGCCCAACAGATGACCACTATGAACCTGGCACCCACAGACCAGCTTTTGGAGAGGAGAGAAGATAGTCAGTCCCTACTGTCAATGTAGGCCTTGATGCAAAATGTGAAGCTGGCACAGAAAGCCGATCTAAGTGGGCCAGGTGCCTGGTACCATCTTTTCCACATTTGCCAGCTGTTTTTTCTTGGCTGGCATCACCAGAAAAGCTTGTCCCAATCCCATCAGACACACGGAGGTGTGCAGACATGGTCAGGCTCTGGCACAAGTAACACACCTCTGGCATAGGAGCATGGGCACAGGTCAGGGTGCCCTTTCCCAGGCCTGCCTGCACAATGAAAGTCACCAGGTTTCTGGCTGAAATTCCAATACCATAGTTTCCAAAGAGGACACCTATAGCTATACAGACACTGACTAATGAGGAGTATAGTTTAGGCTGAAGTTGGAGAAGAAGCTACACCAAACCCAGTTAACATTTACTGATTGGCACAAGGCATAGTGCCAGGGACTAAGAGTAGTTCAAAGATGTATGATCTTCAGCCTCAAGGTATTCAATCTGGTTGGCAAGACAAGACATAAATAGCAAAAGATGATCAAGATATAATCGACAATAACAAAAGTAATGACTTAATGAGGCCACACATTCATTGCCAGACGAGAATTGTAGATGATGAATTTATGGAGATTAAAGCAAATACAGACTAGCTATACCGTGGTGGTTTTCACAAGGCAGAGACAGGCTGATTTTTTAAATGGGATAAAGTCTTCAGAAATGGTCAGTTAGTACAGGAACTGTGAACCAATTTGAAGGAGATAAAATCATGTACTTAGGACCAGAAACCAAGTTTTTGGGGCAAAGGGAGGCCAAGAAGGAAGCTTAGCATCACCATATTGGTTTTGATAACTGAGATATTGCTGGGATACCACAGATGTGACAAACATGGATTCTGAGCTCTGTCACTTACTGGCTGATGTAACCTTGGCCAAGTTATTTCACTCTTTAAATCTCAGTTTCTTCATCTGTAAAATAGGAAGAATAATATTACTAAATTCCTTCAAAGAGTTGTTATAAGAATTAAATGAATTTCTGCATAATAATTAATCACATAACAGTGTCTGACAGAGTAAATATTTTATAAATGTTAGCTAACAGTGGTGGTTGTGTCGGTGGTAGTGAAGTTTCTTGGGTCCATACCTTGAAATAAAATCAGTAAACTGCAAGGTGTTAGCAGTATCTTCTTTTCATATAAGGCACTCAAGGCTGAAAGATTATACAACTAGCTAGTGGCAGGGCCTGTGGCAAACTCAGGCATTCTGATCTTCTGTCTTATGCCTTCCCACCTACCACGCTGCATCATAGCCTATACTTAAAAAGCCAGGGATGGTGGATGTGGCCAGTTAGGGCAGATTTGAACTCAATTTCACCTTAATTTATCACTCTTCTGATTCTGGGTAAACTGTGATATTTTGTTCAGGATTCTGTATGCAGATCCCACCACCATCTGATAACCAGCTGGAGGGGCAGCAGCGAAAGTCTGGTAGTTGACAGTGAAAACTGCCTAGTACATTCCACAAGGTTCTGGCAGTCAGCCCACACCTTGGCCTGGGCTGAGCATTCACTGGCCAGGCTTCAGGTCAGCAGAAAGTGATTCATTTTTGTTAAGCATTTGAAGAAAACAGGAGAGTCACAGGGCTCTAATGAGCTTATTTAATTGGGGCTTTTTCTCAGGAGAAGAGAACGTGGCCTCTTGATGTCTGTCATATGAAGAGGAAAGATGAGAATCCTAATGACCCGAGCACAGCAAGGCTCCATTTCAACCACAGAAGACAGAGCTGTGGAGAAGTGCCAGGCTGTCAGGAAGAGACGTTGCCCAGGAGGAAGGCTGCCTGAGCGAGAGGGGCGCTATCCTTACAGGAAGCTGGAGAAGGAAGCACGGTCAGGATAGCTTTCCTTGGAGCCAGGATGTATTACTTATCTATGAGCCAGGATGTATTACCTGTGTATTTGTGTATGATGTGTTTTTTCCAAGTGACCAAAAACGTTGCCGAGGCCTCTTTTCTGTTAGTTGGATACCAGAGCATTCTCAGCTTCGTTTGGTATGCCTGGATCAACAGAAACTGCAGATCTAATACATTCAAATCTACAAATGTTCACTGGATGCTTACTACACACAAGGCAAGGAAGGTGTTTGAAAATACCGTATAAAGGTGAAATTGACAGAGTCCCTGACTTCTGGAAATTCACAATCTGCTTGGGAAGACACATGGTGGAATATAGCACATGCCTCTAGGGGCAGCTGCTCTGCTCACAGGGTTTCTCTATATAGAGCCCCTCATGCCCAGGGGAGGGAGGTCTCTAGTGGAGCTATACAATGTGGGTAACCTTCCAACTCTCATAATAGCAAATTGGTCCAATGGTAGAAGCCGGACCTAAGCTGGCCCATCTATTCCCTCTCTGTCTGTCTCCCTGGCTTTCTCTTTCTCTCTCATTTAAAACTAAGAACAAAAGAGACAGAGACTGGGTATCATTGGAATCACATTGCATTAATGGCAGTGCTCTGGGCAGAAGTTCCATGAACCCCAGAAGTTTCTCTGCTTTCCAAAGTCAATACTTCCTTCAGTTCTGGAAGACACTTACCAATCTTTCCATAATTTCCCTTTGCCTTAACTAGTTTGAATTGGTTTTATGTCACTTGCATTCAAAGAGGCCTGATTCATATAAGTGATATGATTTTAGAGAGTAACCTGTAGAAAATCTGCAGAAGTAACTAGGGTGGGAGTGGGGAGAAATGATAGCCAATATCTCTCTAAATGCTTCTAGCAAAAATAGAGGGAGACTGCACATCTAGTAACCTTAACAGAACAGAGCACAGAAATGTCAAAGATGTTGCACATTTATGAATTTCTTGGTATCTACTAACAGTATGGTAGAGTAAAAGGAATTGTAACTTGGGAGTCAGAAGTTATTTTTTGGTTTTAGTTCTTCTACTAAAAACCTGGGTGACCTTGGCCACATTGCTCCCTCTCTCTAAGTCTTAGTTTCAATGTATGTAAAATACAGAGGATGAACTTAATCTCCAGGGCCCCTTCAACTATATAACCGTTGACTGGTAGAAATGGTAGACTGTGATATCCATCTACATAAGCAGTAGTAAAACAGGTCCAGTATCTCAAAGGATGTGGGAAAGTACTAAGTACTGTGTTATGCACAAGAAATTAGGAGCTGGACTAAGACAGAATTCCTGCCATCAGTTGGAGGTGTTCTATTGTTAACTCTCAACAGAGATTTTGTCTATATTCTTTCAGTGTATATGCCTGACAGTTTTTCAATTGAAGAGAGCATTGCCAGAAATAATTATTGATGGTAATATTAATAGTAACTAAATATTTTGAGGGCTGACTGTCAGCTACTGTACTAAGTGCATGGCTTGTATGATCTCCTTTAATCTTCTCAACACTGTAAGGTAGGAGCTATTATTCTCCACATTTCACGGATGAGGAAATTGAGGCTTAGAGTGTAATTTGCCCAAGGTTACGCTTCACCTCAGGCCTGCCTGTCTTCAACATCCATGATCTTAATATACTGCGGTGAACTACTTCAGTATCATACCCATGTCATGCTTACCATTTATCAAGTATTTACTGTGTGTGAGGAGGGGGGCTAAGAGTTTATAAGTTAAGGTAACATTTTGGAACCTGGGTAGAAAGACAGATTTTGGCTTCATGATTCTTAAGAACTTTCTCACCATTGGAGCTATCCAAAAAATGAAAAAGATTGCCTCAAGAGGTCATGAGGTCCCTGTCACTTAGATGTGTTCCCCTAAGTTGGATGATACTTAGAGAAGAAGTTTTAAGAAAGTGTAAGTCATTGTGCTGGGGAAAAAGAGTTAACATGGGCAACAAGTGAGATCTCTTGCATTCCTGAGCTCCTATGAAAATGCTGAGGTTGGCTGTTTAAGATATGGCGTAGGGGAAAAAAATTACTCTTAGACCTATCAGAAAACCTGTCAAGGACCACGGAGTATTACCAGGGTTAGCCATGCAATCACATGACTTTTATCTTGCACACACTGTAAATCAATACAATTAATGCAATGAATTTGAGCTGAGCTTTTCACTGAGAGAAGAAGGGTTGCAATTTATCACATAAGTGAACTGTGCATTGGATAGGCCTCCTGTAGCTCAAGTCAAGGATTGATTTTTGCTACTTTGCAATGCAAACCCCAATTCTATAATTCCTTTCGCAACACAATTTTCCCTGTGTGTAGGATAAAACCCAGTACCTCAGTGTATTTCCTTAGCCAAGGAAAAGATCATGGCTTAAAACAGAAATAGTTCCTTGGCTATTGAATTTCTACTATGGGTTTGGATGTTCCACCAGGAACAATAAATGTTGCCCATACTTAGTTCGTTCTCAGCCCCTGGCTTTGTCTTAGTGTAGTAGGTGAGAATGCAGCAAGCCAGTTTCTTATCTTAAAACGATGTGAACAGGACTTCTGACATTAGTATTCTTGGGTCTGTATAACTTTAAATGGGCTCAAGTTTTGAATGCATGAATGAGCATGGGATTATATGGGTCCTGTCTGAATGATCAAATGAGAGTGAACTAGGATCAAAAAATTAATATCTAGTGTTTCTATTAGATAAGCTGTCATTTATTCTTAGTATATTAATGTGGTCATGAGGTCCAACCACCTTATGTACAGATGGAAAAACTGAGGAACAAGTGGAAGGAGTTAGTTTTCCAAGGTCACCTGAATATAGCAGCAGAACTGGGACTAGAGTGAGGGAGCATGAGTTCACATTCACTCAGGGCTCTTTTCAGTACTCTCATGCTCCTTCATCAAGTCTCACTCCGCTGTGGCTGAGTCTGAACTATGGAGCTGGGCAATGACTTGCCCACGTGAATGCTGAGATGAGACTGCAAGTGGCAAGTTGGGTTTTTGAGACTCTGCACTTCTCCTTTAGCCAACCAGTGTGGGATAAGGCAGGGCCTGAAGCAATGAATCGCTGACGTAGGAAGGGGTCTTGTTTAGGTACTTTGAGGCACAGCTGAGGTGACAGCAAGTTCTCCAAACATGAATTTTCATGAGGGATTTTTCTTTCTTCTGAAAGAGAATGAGGAAGAGGTTTTCACATGCATCTAGCAGAAGAAGAGACAAGAAGAAAAGATGGGGCTCTAGGCAGATGCTGAGGGAACTGTTTTCCTGAAGTTCTCCGGAAGACAATGAACATAAGCATCTCTTCTTTAAACCCAAGTGATGTGGTGTGGGGAAATGAGGCAGTTTGCTCAGAGTCTTGGAGGACCCATTGTCCTCTTACCCATCTGGCAGCTTGAGAATGCAGCATTGGGATCCCCGTGAGAAAGGGCTGAGGGGTCTTGGTCAAGGACCGAGGCAGCTGTGGCAAAGAGAGGTACCACATGACCCTCAAGGAGCTTTGTGGGCAGCAGACTACATTGACAAGAATGTTTATGAGTTCACCTGGGATATCCATCTGGGAATGGTGATGGGGAGAGAAGCATTTTGTAGGGGGGTGGTTTCCTGCCTCATGCTGGTGGAATACAAGAGCCTGAGAAATATGGGTTAAGTTTAAGAAATAATGAAAAACATACAATAACATAGGACAAGAGGTACTGCCCCTCCTTCTGTCTACCTTTCTGAGCTGCCCAAGGCTGCTTTTTGGGAATTTCTCCTTTCAAGCCTGTTCTAATGTCCACTGATTTTTAAATATGTAATTAAATGGTATGGAGAAGAAAAGTACATGATATGATTTGCCATCAACTCTAAGCCTTTTGGTTTACAATCTGCTTGCTTTTAAACATTTTAAAGTTGCATTTCCTTGCTATCTACAAATTGCAAGTCTCTGTAATAGATGCTGCAAGGCACACGGTCATGAATAAGATAAGGTCCCTGGGCTGCAGGAGTTAACAACACTAGAAATGGGAGAGCAGAGATATTCACAGCTGCTGCTATAGAAGGCTGTTGGTGGTGAGTGGCTTGAGTGATACAAAGGAAGCATCTTAGGAATTGGGGCAGGAGGAAGCATATCTTGCAGGTGACAGCAAGGCAGACTCAATGGAAGAGCTATTTTTCTTAGACTTAAAGCCATCCAGGCAGTGATTTATTTTCACTGCAATAAAAATATTTTAATTACATTAAGTGCACACAAATCTCTAATAAGAATAGAATATTTATTCCTATAGTGACATTTGTTCAATAAACCCTAAAAAATGTGCTGATTGTCTTCTGACTTGAAGACTTCCTGGTAGACTAGTGTCAGGCAGTATGCCCCTACAAGGTCCCAAGTCACCAGCACTAGATCCAGTTTGACCAGAGGACTATTCCCTACCATTCCATGTATAGTTGTTCAGGTTTGAGCAAGCCCAATAAATAGCCCCCTCTTGTCCATTTGGGTTCTGAACGAAGGGGAGTATAGGACTATATAAGAGTATAAGTGTATAAGAGTAAAGCAGATTGGAGGCCAACATACTATTTTTATTATCAATGAAGCTGATGTCAGATAATGTAGTTTCCATTTATGGGCTGGTTTACTAAATTCAGTTTACTAAAACTGAATTCCAGAAGTGGAATGACTCACTACACAGACCGTGCCCTATTAAGAACATACGGCTTTGTAAAACTCAGGGCATGGAGAAGTAGTGCAAAATGCATGCTCCCTGCGGAAAGTTCAGATCTCAAAGTGGAAAAGGGGAGATGAAGGGCCAAGCTTATGTAGATTTCTTAGTCCTAACCAATCAGACGCCTCCCTCTCCTCCACAGGGTGGAGTAAGACAGAAGCAGAGAGAGGACAGGGATGCTATGGCAGTGAAGATCCCTCCATACGGAAGGGATAGTAAGGAAGAAGCATTTCCCACTCCCCAGTCCCCACGATAGTACCCATGAGAAACAAGTTGAAGTCTGCATAGCAGGGATAATACTTACGTTATTCTCACTTGAAGGAACCAGCTCTGCAGACTGGATGAAATGCAATGAGGAAAAAAGTCAAAACCACAGAGATGCGCTTCTTTGTTCTCTTCTCTGCTTCCTGTCCTGTCCTCTCTCCTAGGACACCCTTTTCCATTCCCCTGTCCAACCAATCTTGGCCACAGAAAATTCTGCCTCAGTTTACTATTTATTTCATTATACCTTAAAATCATCATTTAACGAGTAACATCATGCTGAGGCATCATCTCTCAGGACATGATGGGGAGAAAAGTGGGTCTTTGAAGCCAGTTATTTCCTTAGGATATGTGGCTAGTCCATCATTTTGCCCCATACTGTTTAAATCCTCTTTCTACCTGGTGTGTGTGAGTGTCATCCCAGTCCAATAAGTCCTTCCTGTTCTTCATGGAGTTCCTATTTATTCAACAAGTCTCTGGCTTACTTTCAATTCCTTGGATCTGTCCTTTCTTACTCCCACAGCTAGAGAGAAATATACATCCCTTTTTTATATATAGAACAGCTGCATACATCTTATCCTCAAAATCTGCACATTACTCCCAGATATAGACTTAATAAATGAAACTAAACCTGCACACATGCTAACAAAAGATACTAACATGTTGTTATGGATGAATGTTTGTGTGCCCCCCAAACTTATATGTTGAAATCCTAAGCCACAATGTAATAGTACTAGGAGATGGGGTGTTTGGGAGATCATTAGGTCATGAGGGTGGAACTCTCATGAATGGGATCACTGCCCTTAAAACAGAGACCCCAGAGAGCTCTCAAGCCCTCTTTCCACTGTGTGAAGAAAAAAACAATTGGCAGTCTGCACCCAGGAAGATGGCTCTCACTAGAAACTGACTGCACTGGCTCCCTGATCTTGGACTTCCCAGTCTCCAGAACCGTGAGAAATAAATGTCTGTTGTTTATAAGCCACCCAGTCTATGGTATTCTGTTACAGCAGCTCAAACTGACTAAGACACAAGTCAACATCTCTAAGAGTCAAGTAGCCTGGCCTATCAGGAAACCTGGGCTCAGACTCAACCAGCTGTGTAATTTTGATAAGGCGCTTCAACTTCTCTGATCTTTGCTTCTCTCTTCTGTAAAAAAAAAGTAGGATTCCATTATTTTTAAAGTCAATGGGTAGGACTTACTGGTTTAATTGTTACTTAAAATGTTAAAATTAAGTATCATATGTTTTTATTGTAAAAATTCAAACAACATTTGAGTAGAAAAGCCCAAGTCCTCCTCTACACCACTCCCTCTTCTCCTCCCCAGATGTAATTTTATGGAGTCACATTTTTATGGATTTACTTACATATGTATTTATCTTTGTAAAATACCACTATTTCCCATAAATGAGATTATATTATACATAATTCTATAACTCGACATTTTTTACTTGAAAATACAGCTGTGTGATCTTCTCATTTCACAGCACTAGAACTCTCCATCAACTACTGTCAGAGATTTCACGTTATGGTTGTACTGTAGTTTATGAAACATTGTTTTTTGTGAATACTTAGGTTGATCTCAATTTTTGTTATCACAAACAATGCGACAATAAATCTCTTAGTACATGCCTCTTTGTATACATATGTCAGTATTTCCTGGGAGAGAGACACCTAGAAGTGGAATTTTTACTCCAAGTGTATAAATATTTAAATGTCGATAGAAAACCAAATGGGTGGGATTTCAGTTTCAGCAGTGGTGATTGGAACTCACTCCTTGCCTTATGCTTCATTTTCATCAAGTCTGTTCCTTGACATCTCCACTTGGATGTTCCACAAGTATTTCAACGTCCAAAATATAACTCCCATTTCCCTCCCCAAATCTTTTTCTTCTCCAATATTCCCGCTTCAATAAATGGTGCTACCATCATCTCAATTTTCAAGTCTCTAAACCACAAGTCATCCTGTATTTCTCTCTCTCTCTTATCCTTCAAGACCAATTCTTCTACAGGAATTGTTGGTTCTACCTTCAAAATATATCAGAATCCATTCATTTCTTTAATCTCCACTGTCACCATCTTAGTCCAAGCCACCATTCTCTCTTACCTGGTCTATGGCAATAACTTCCTAACAGATCCTCCTGCTTCTATTTTTTCCTCCCAATTAAAATGTTTTCTCTATATTGCAGCCAGAGTAATATTTTTAAAATATAAATTTGATGATATTATTCCTATGCTTTAAATTCTTCAATGACTTCTCATCTCACTAAAAATAAACCTTTTTCTCATGGCCTTGTAGATCCTACGTGACCCTATGTAATCCGACCTCTCCAACCTCACTTGGGATCACTATTAGATTCTGGCCATTCTTGTTTCAATTCAAATGCTTGAGTTTACCAATTCCGTTCTCACCGCAGAAGCTTCACATTTTCTCTCCCCGTGCCAGGGAAGCTCTTTTCCTGTTCTTTGCATGGCAGGCTCCTTTGTATTCTTCAATTCCTTCCTCAGAGATGCCCTCCCTGCCACCCTGTGTACAGTAGTCCTACCTCTCTGCCCCAGCTACTCTCTCTCACATTGCCCTATTGATTTCCTTCAGAGAGCTTATCAGAATTCAAAATTATCTTGTTTAATGGTTTGTTTACTTGTTTATTATCTGTTTCCTTTACTTACAGTTAAACTCTATCAAGGCAGGGACCCTGTCTATGTTTTTCTCTGTCTCAGGCAGATAGCAGATGCTCAACAAAGAGTGCTGACTGAGTGAGAAAACCTTTCCAGCAGAGGTAATACCTGCTATGGGAAAGGCACTGAGAATCGAGAGCACTGGGTGAGATCAGGACCAGAGAGAACTGAGGGTAATTGAGTGAGCGGAGCTGGACAGGAGATAAGAGAAAGGCTGGAAGGAAAGTCCCTGGTTGAAGAGGGTGTCCAATGACAGAGCTGATTCTCTGGGTCCTCTGAGCTCTCTAGCTTGGCTCCCCATCACATCACATTATAATGCTACCAGCAAAAGACTCATGCATGAAGGGCTGCTCCATACATCCCAGGATTTGAAATTTGGTCCAGGGTTTCATTTTTAGCAAGTAGCTCTTGGCACACCTGCTTTATATTGCACTCTCAAGAAGGCATGGTATCTCTTTAAATTCACAACTAGTTTTTCTAAATTTGTCATAATTTGACTTGATTTGATCACTTGGAGTTGGAAGAACTTAATAAAGTGGTTTTCCAATAACCTAGTGAGCCATTATCCATTTTCTCTAAGCCAGCAGAGGTACAGATTTCCCTAACGATTAAAAAAAAGTCCACAGTGACTCTAGAACCATTAAGGTATGTGATAATCTCATTAAATTTCTTAGTATAATTAGCTATTTCTTTTTCCTTAAGGGATGTTCATAGTCTCTTCAATTAAAAGATATTTTTAGGTGTTCTGATGTACGCAATTTCCTTTGTAGAAGAAAAATCTCTTTTTCTTTCTCTTGTTTGACAAAACCCTCTTATCCCTTTGAATAATGTTAGATGCATATTACTTATTTACTTGGAAACATAAATTATGACATTTAAAGATCAAGGAATGATTTATTTACAGCAGTGGTATCTCATAGAAAGAGGGCTGAGGTCTCTGAGTTTCAGCATCTGTCTACTTTCAAGAACATCAGTCATCGAGTGGGAATAGCAGGGAATCCTTACATTGGGCCTTGGCCCTCAGACTGAGGTTTGAGCCTGCTGCCAATCCTCAGGGGGAGTCTAATCTCCCCACTTCTCACTGACAAGAACCGACAGAAAAAACTTATTTTTGTAGTTAACATGGAAATCAAAAGAAAAATGTGATTTGCCTTGCAGATAATTCCTTAAGAGCTCTTAGCTACAACAGAGATGCCCATCTTTATTAGATGTTTAGTGAGGTTAGCAGAGAAATTCACTCCATAAAGGACCATTTTATTTTTGTTATATGAACACGTTTTAGGCAAAACATAGTTTAAAACACCAGTCTGTAATCAACTTTATAAATATGTAAATGTTAAAATTTAAGCTGCATTTTTTATTCTCATCCCAAAACTTTGTTCTTTGTTGTTAATACATCACCATTAGATTAAAAGAGCTGAAGTGGTTGTAATTGAGCCGTTATTTAGTTCTTATTTTAGTCCAAAGTTAGCACATTCATAAAACAGCATATGAGTGTCCTGCTGTGTAAATTATCAACAAAGTTTTCAGAATGAGCTTGTAGCCTAGTAACTACTGAGACTTACTGGAACACCACTAACTTTTCTCTATCATTTAGGCCCTTTATTATTATTTTTCTTCTTTCTGTTGTTTGGAATAATCTTAAAATGTATCCTTCAAGCTGTAATTTTGGAAAAGAGATTAGAATGGAAGGGAAAAAGAAGAAAAAGTACGAGAAAGAAATGAAGGAAAAAAGGAAGACAGGAGAAAAAGAGAGATAAGAAGAGAATAAAGGAATAAAAGGAACACCAAGACATTTTTTGTTTCTCTTTTCAAGGTCCTAAACTGCCTTTCGAATCAGAGGAATATTAGAATTGTGGGGTTTATTTTATAACAATCCATTTTATTTTATTAGTTCATTAAAATAAAAACATTTTTATTTTGAAATAATTATAGATTCACCGGAAGTTGCAAAGATAGTACGGAGAGGTCTGGTGTATTCTACATGCATTGCTTACATCTTACTGAATAGTACAATAGCCACACCAGGAAATTGACATCGGTACAATGTAAGTGTGCGGTTCTGTTGGTTACATCTTACTTAATTATAGTACAACAGCCAAACTTGGAAAATTACATTGGTACAATGTAAGTGCACAGTTCTACGCCACTTTATCACAAGTGGAGATTGATATAACCTCTGCAATCAAGATTCAGAACTAATTCATCGCCCCAGTAATCTCCCTCTTTCTACCCCTTTGTATTCACACATTTCCTTTCTCTCCATCCTGGCCCCCATCCTTAACCCCTGGAAACCTCTAATCTATTCTCTAGCTCTATAATTCTGTCATTTCAAGAATGTTATATACATGATATCATATAGCATATAGTGTTTTGAGATTGGCCATTTTCACTCAGCATAATTCCCTGGAGATCCATTCTTCTTGTCTATCAGTAGGTGGGTTCTTTCATTGATGAGTAGTATTTCAAGAACTGTGTTTGAATAATTTGCTGAATGCTAAAACGCTCTCTATTCAATAAGACATTGTTAAGATAATCCTATACTGACTTTGAGAAAATTAGTAATCTTGTATGATATGGTCTATTACTTTCATTTAGACTTGTTATGCTCTGCACACACTGCATCATCTCCTAAGTGTCCTTCTCACCACAGCCCCAGTTCAGATCTCACCTTCGCAAAATTCCTTGCTGAACCTTCTAGTGGTCTATTTTGTTTCTCTTTCCCATGCCCTGTCAAAGGAGAAATGGCATGCTTGCCTTTCTCTATGCTCTCACTGCATCTTGTTCTGACCTTTATTAACTGTATGTTGCTGTGATTTTCTCCTTCCCTAGACTGGGTGCCTCTTGAGGGTAGTGAGCAACTTCTCTGCAGTTCCTGACAATCAATGTCCTGTTATTAACAAATGCTGGTCATATTGATTTTGAATTTAAGTGAATTAGGTTAGAGGTTCTGAATTTGTTGCCACATGGAAGTCATCTAAGCAAACTAAAAAAAAACCAAAACAAATCTGTTGCCTGGGTTTCACCCCCAGAGATTCTAACTTAACTGATCTGAAGTGCAGACAGGGCATTAGAGTTTTAAAAGCTCCTCAGTTGGTTTTAATGTACCACTGGGATCTAGAAACACTGCCTTGGCCAAGATCAAGAACTACTGTATTAGATAGGATTTAAATGATAAAGGACACACTGTGTTAGGGTGTTCGTTTTTTACTTATCCACAATACATAGTTTTTTTGCCAAAAATAAGCATTGCCTTGCATTTTGATCTTTAGATGCCTCCTATATGTTAACAAAAAGGTTTTGTGTATGAATAAGGATATGATTTTGTGAATTTTGCCTGTCATGTTGATTCTAAGGAATACATTCTACAAACAGGAAAAGTGTATTCTCTACCCTCCATAAAATTTAAATCAATTCAAAACACATTTCTAAGGCTTCTAAAGTAGTCATTAACCAGCGGTTCTCAACCTTGGCTGCACATTAGAGTCAGCTGGGGAGTATTAAAAATCCCAGTGCCTGGGCTGCACCCTACACCAATTAAATGAGATTCTCTGGGGATGAGACCCAGGCATCAGCACGTTGTAAAGCTCCCTGGGTGATTCCATTGTGCAGCCAAGGTTGAAGAACCATTGCCATAAAGGAATACTGTTCCTTTCGGATATTCCTGATTTATCTTTGTAAACATATACATTAATACTTCTTGTTTATATGTATTAATTTTTATATTAATTGGGTGAATAATAGGAAGTATCATTTATTCTACTCTCAAGTGTTAAAACAATCTTAGCCGTCATAAATGTATGCACAGCATTTTACTGTTGACAAAGTGCTTTGTTGTCCACTAGCTCGTTTATTTCTTAGGAAACAAAGCAAAACAATAAGATACAACAGAGTAATCATACTCCAATTCTCCAGATGAAAAAACCAAGGTGTGGAAAGATAAAGTGATGCGGGGCCTAGGATGAGGCAAGCAAGGCACCTAGAGCTTGAAATGTAAGGAGGCCCTCACTCCCAGGGTTGTGTGAGCAGGTTGGCACCTGAGTGTGAATGTCACCTTACCGTGTGCTCCCTAGGGGCTTCATATCTCCCTACTCCCAGCTCTGGATGTGAGTTACCGTCAATCACACAGTCAGGCAGTAGGGGGAGAGATGTGAAGATCCGAGTCTGGGGCACCTGAGCTTCCTTCACTCTACCATCTCTATAGGTCAGGAAACAAACACTGATCCTAGAAAATGCAGATTGTCTCTGCTTTAACTTAGTGTCATAGGCTAAATAATGCCCCTCCCCCCAAAAGAAGTCCACATCCTAATCCTCAAAACCTTCAAATATGTTATAGGGCAAAAGGGATTTAGCAGATGTGATTAAGTTAAGAATTTGAGATAAAGAGATTAGCCTGGATTATCAGGTGGGCCTAAAGTAATCACAAGTGTCCTTATAAGAGGGAGGCAGGAGAGACAGTCAGAGAAGATGTGATGATGGAAGCAGATGTTGAAGTGATGCCATTGTTGAAAGGAGGCCATGAGCCAAGAAATGCAGACGGCCTCTAGAAGCTGGAAAAAACAAGGGATGATTCTCCCCTGGAGCCTCCAGAATGAATACAGTCCTGCTGACACATTGCTTTTAGTCTGTAAGACCCATATTCAGACTTCCAACCCTCCAGAACTATAAGATAATAAATTGGTGAGGTTTTAAGTCACTTAAGTTTGTGGTAATTTGTTATAGCAGCAATACTATATACTTATTTTAAAATTTGTTATAGCAGCAAAACTAATACACTTATTTTAAAATTAATATTTGTTTATCAAATATTAGTAGTTTTTCCAAATGAGGTAGTTGGCTTGTGTTTGGGTGCTATGTTATACTAAAAAAAAAGAAAATCATCTTACATCCTTAAAGCACGCTCAGTGTGGTAAGCTGCCTATGCTGTGGGAAACACCTGGCACTGAGCCAGCAGAGGAAATCAATTCTCGTCTTACCCCGGGGAGCACACCCACTTGGGTAAATGGTGGGCAGAATCACCAGCTTTATTTAGGATGTTGTTGCTCTTTCTGTTGCTTGCTGTCCTGGTTTTCTCGCTCTCTCTTTCTCTGATAAGCACATGCAATTGAATTTGAAAAAATTAAAAATTTGATGTGAGTTTGAGGCTGTTCCTTCATAAAATTAAAGTTCCCGTGGGGATCACTATAGCATTAAAGATATTAGATATTAGAACCATTGTTGGTGGAAGGTAGACTCTAGGGAGGTGGAGGGCTGGGAAGATGATGAGATAGACTTATTCTGTGAGCCATTAAGACTTAGAACAGGGCCAGTGGGTGGGAATTGGAGATAGAGACTCGTTTTGTGTAAGAACTTTCTGACAGTCCAAGTTTTTCAGAAATAAAAAATATTTTTGGAGATAAAGATCTCCCCAATGCCCCAAGTATTCAAGAAGAGATTAGGCAGCTACAACGTGGGGAAGAGATTAAAGCATTGAACAGAAGATATGAGGGCTTTTAGATCCCTTTAAAACAGAAATTGTCCATTGTGAGATTTATACTGTTCCATTTCTCTTCAAGATTTGGTTCTCTCTTTCCAAGGAGATAAAGTGGCCACAAGTAAAAGAATATCTGTAATTCTCTTACGTCTTAGTCTCTTGGTAAGATTATTTGCCCTCCATAGAACTTCCAAAATGCTACAGCACAGTACTTCTTCTCATGTAAGACACAATGCTTTGTTAAATAACAGTTTGTCTGTAGAATGGAATTTAATACCAGAGTAAATTTCTTTGCTAGCCCATTCAGTCGGGTCATGTGTGAATTCCACCCAAGTCCCCTTATAATGAAGTCTAAATTCTAATACATGAAAAGCTACAGAAAGTGTTACAGCGAGACTGTTGTGATCTTCTCTGTTTCTTTTCATTAAAGTGGGTGCCACAATATTTTCCAGCCAGTGGGTATTGTGTGTAGGAGACCGTGAAGGAGAAACCTTCTTCACAGCCCTTCTGGGTCTGGCTGTGGTCCATGTCTATCAGGGTCCTGCCATGTGTAAATCATGCACCCAAATACGTCCAGATAGAGCCCATCCATCACCTGCTGGCAGTGACGTGGGCCGTACTGTCTGTAAATCTGGTGAAAATAATGTATTTGTGCTGTGAGATGACATCCCATAATGAGATTGTGATATTCCATAGCACGTGATTTGCTATTTGTGACAAAGATGAATTTCACAGTGTGCACAGCTGCTGAGAGGCTGCTGGGCCTGGCGAACATGTGCAAGGGAAAGGCCCCTCTCAGGCCATCCAGGCCTTGCTCTTCTCTACTGGAAATAATTTCCCAGGACTGCCAAGAAGTAGGTGCCAAATGTATTTTTTCTAAAGGGTATCTGAGTATTTTAGGCAAAGCAAAATCTCCAACGGAAAAAAATGTATAGAATACATTTATCAATGTTCCTTAATTGAATTTATGGTTTATGATAATGGACCCCACAGTCCACAACCGAGGTTCTGTGACAGACTCCCCGTGCCCACGGTGCATGCAATCAGTGCAAAGTAAAAACTACTTTTATGTTTAAAATAGAATAATTAACCTAAGATGTTCAGATTCTTACTCCCAGAGTCATATATGGAAGCATTTTAGACGCTCATCACTTTTAAGGGTCCTAACATGTCCTGAGTCCTTGCTACATAACGTATGGTGCCCAGACTAGCAGTATTGTCATCATCTGGGGCCTTATTAGAACTACAGACTCTTCGGTCCCATCCCAGACCTAGTGAATTAGAATCCACATTTTAACAAGATCACCAGGTGGTTCTTACACACATTAAAATTTTAAAAAGCATGGTACTAAGCGATGTTTGAGATCTTTCAGTATGCTCATCAGTACCAACAAGAATAATGATGATAATATAACACAAGTAATTCCAAATATATGTATATGTGTGTATATATTTTTTGCATTTTACAAAGCATTTTCATAATCATTACCAAACTTGAGCTTTCCAATAACTTGTCAAGTAGGTACGTGCCATTATCTTCATCGTACAGTTGAAGCAATTGAAGTTCAGAATTGTGATTAACATTTTTACCCAAGATGTATGCAGTGATTAGGGAGCCTAACTCAAACTTGAGCCTTTTCTCCCCAAACCCAGTGCTCCTTTCTCATCATTGTGAATTTGCTTGCTTCTGTCCCCAGAAATGATGGGAGACTCTATGAAGCCACTCATACCCTCCCAGTTATCCCCATCATAAACAAGAATAGGCATCTGTAAATGGCCAGCTGGAACTAGGGTTCCTGTGTGTGGCTGAGTCTGTCCAGAACTTGTCTGATTTTAATGGTATCAAAACTGGCCTCTATCCTAGTAGTTCTGGATTCTGACAGGTCCAGCATCAGCCACTCCACGTTATTATGGCTTGATTTAGGATTGATCATACAGGTCAACTTGGTGATACCCAGACCTGTGACAAACTCTTAACTCTGCAGTTCCTTTAAGGACCCTACTGCTCCAGGAAAAGTTTCCCAGGCCAGCCATTGAAGCACAGACCAGTGCAGCAAACACTCTGTATTATAAACTGCTTCTGGCAAGAAACGCTCAAAAATGCTTTTGATGATGATGGGATGATTTATCAGCCACTAAGTGTGATCTATAATGTAACCATTGCTCTGGGGACTTTCATGTATTGGCGCTGTTCACAAAGGGCCTTGTGACAGGAAGAAACCAGGAGTCAGAGATGCTAATAAGACACAGGCTGAAAGAGTTCTCCAGCCTCGCTTGGAACCTGGTGCTTTGAGGAGCCTGAGGCTGTGCAAGAACCTCCTGGGCTTGTGAACGCAGGGGCAGTGAGATGAAGAGGAAATGTCTCAGGGCAGAGGTGCAAGGACAGGCTAAGTGTATTAGACACAGATCTTTTGTTGCTCTAGTGCATAATATGCTATTTTTTTTCCTAAGAGCTTGATATAAAATTTTTAATCAAGAAGTTTTTGTGTCAAAGAGAACAAACTGGTGTACATATCTGGGGGATTTTGAGAAGAGAAGTAAACTCATTGAGATTCTCATTTAATATTTTCAATTAACATCTTTGAAATTCATCAACTTATCTGTACAATGAGCTAGATAGGCCCTTAAGGAAATTTTAAAGTTACAAAGGAATTGTGGACAACAGTGAATTTTTTCCTGAGCTGAGGAGTGGATGTTGCAGAATATATGAGAACAGTATTGGGATGCTAACTCAGAACTTAACCCGTGTCCTTATAGATCAGTGAATCTCCCATTTAGACTTTGGAAGATTCAATTCCAACATGCATAATTCATGTGAAGTACTTTCTTAATTGTATACAATCTGTATGGGTTTTTCTAAACATAAAGAACTCCCTTGGGATACTGAATACTAATTCTTATGCTCTGCTGGCTCACCATTTCTTTCCTGTAATTCTGAGATGACAAAAATCAAATTCTGACTGCATTTCTATTGCCTTCCTTCCTCACTCTCCAAAAGCCTAATCATGCAAAAACTCACAGGCACAACCTCTCTGGTTTATGGAATCCCATTTAGTAATGATGTTATTTACGCCCGCATCCTCGTTAAAACATTAAACACCGTTACTGACTTCCGTCTCACCTGCAGCCACTCTGGGGGAAGGTCCGCCTTCTTATCTGGGAATGATTTTCTCTTTGGAAACTGACTTGCCTTTCGAATTCTCGTTTATCCGTTTTCCCATTTCTTTCACTGAGGATAGAAAGGGCCCTATCTCTAGCAAATCAGAAAGAAAAGAAATGCTGTGGAAGCTTCTTTATAGTGATCTTCCTTGACCAGTGCCCTGTACGTTAGAGAGACGTCTCTGCTCAATGCAATGTGTGTGTTTGTCTAGTGCAGATTCTAAAACACACTTGCTCCATTTACATTTCATCACATGGCCTCTCAGGGAAAGAGGTTAGTAAAGATATTATTCATATAAAAATAGTAATGGTTTCCATGATAGAAAATTAGAAAATATGGTGTTTTCATATGAAAGAAGAAATTATCAAAAATTTCAGAGTAGACTAGAAAAGGTGAGAATGTCCTATATGGGCGCTCATACTTTAAGTTGTCCTGTCCTTTTCGGTATTCTAATTAAGACAAGACTATGAGGCAGGTACTTTTGTGAGCCCAACTTTAGAGATGAGAAAACTGAAGCTCAGAGAGGTTGGGTAACTTATCCAAGGTCACATAGCTAGCTGTTGGCAGGGCTGGAGTTCAAATCCAGAGTTGACGCTTTAAACCAGTAGACTATAATGCCACTCATGTGAGGTACTGTGTAAAATGTGCTTTGTAAACTATAAACTTGCACGGTGGAAATTGGGAACTGGCAAAACTTCGGACTCCTTCGTATTTATGCTCCCATGTCTTGCCTCGTGGTTTTTCCTCCGTTCAGGAATGCCTTTGCCACTTGTCTCCATCTGTTGAAAACCTACTCCACATCTTCCAAAGCACTGCTCTCAGAAATTCTCCCCCATTCTTCCCATATTTTCTTCATTGGTGTTAATACCTCTCACAAGTGATACGCAAATATAAATTGCTAAAAGAATTCTAAGAATACAGAAAAAGCTGAATCCCTTCCTGTGCCCAGTCCCAGCCTCTTTCACAGAGGTAACCACGTTAATTTTTGCTAGGCATTTACTTGCATTCATGTACATAGAAATAAACAGTTCGTTTTTTTAAAAACATGGATATTTTCCTTTCAAATTATTTTGCAACGTCTTTTTTTGCATTTAAAATGTCTTGAAGACCTTTATATGTCAGCAGGCATGGACCTGCCTTGTTTTTTTAACTGTCACTCAGAACTGCTTATTTACAACGAGTCTTCCCTTCAAGAAATACTATTTATGCCTCCATTTATTCAGGTCTTTGTTTATGCATTTTAATAAATCATATAGTCCTTGCATTTCTAGCAATTTTATAGTTTAGGTTGTTTTTGTGATTGCAATTTTTATTTTATATTTTCTAACTGGTTTTGCTAATGTTTAGGAAAGTGATTAATCTTAAATGTAGCCACCTTGCTGAACTTTTAATCTTCATAATTTTTAACATAGATTCTCATGTCTTTCCAAGATAGATGATCATATTATCTGCAAATAATGAGACTTTTTTTCGCTTCTTTTCCCATAGTTAATAGATGTATTTGTTCCTTTATTTTGTCTTATGTTATTGGATAAAATCTCCAGTTTGATGCTGAATAAGAGTGGTGATCGGGATGTGCACCTTTAACTTCTTTTGTATTTAACTGGGAATGTTTCTAACGTTATTATGACATTTATGTTAGGTTCCTGGCAAATGGCCTCTTTCTAGTGTGGGAAGTTTTTTAGGGGTATTTTCTGATGGCTTTTAATCAGGAATAGCTGTTGAATTTTATCAAATGCTTTCTTTTCTGTTTCTTAACTGTTGAGATCATCTTATGGTTTAACTTATTTTCTCTGTTAACGTAGTGAATTATGTGGATGGTATCTCTGCTCATGCCATTTTATACTCCTTTTACAGACTTACTAGTTTTAACCTTCTTTTATGTTACATTTTTGCATGCCTGCCATACTCCTGTTCCCTGAAAACAACCTGAAGGATCCTTGAAAACCATATCACTTTCATATTATGGATGCTCAGTTAATGTTGAATGACACATCTTTATAAAAATTCACATCTAGTATGTCACCTGAGGAACACTGTAGCCATGAAGTTAGATGTTATTCTTTAATTTTAAATATGTGTAAACTGAGGCTCGGGTTCAAGGACTCAAACCAAGTTAGGGCCAGAGCTAGGTTTCAAATTTAAGCTCTACTGCTCTAGAGGAAATGGTCTTCTTTGCTGACCCATAGATGATAATTGCCCTAGCTTGGCGACATTCATCAGAGGCAGCACTCACATTTTCCGCACTTGTTGGAGAACCTGGGTAGCTTAGAAATGGAGTTTTCACTATCTGAATGGTGCTTCCTAACCAGAGGGGGAAGGGGTTGATCTGGTAGCAAAGTTTTTATGTTAGGCCCCATTATTGACCAATGGCCAGTCAACCAGCCCAATTCAGATGCTGATATAAACACACGCAGCAAAAACGATTGTATTAACAACACCCTCACCGCTCCTTGCAGGGGCCTGATACTGAATCTGGCTCAGCTGCCAGAATTTGACCTCTCTCAGAATCACAGAAGGTAAACCTGGCAGGGACCTCAGAGATAATCTGTGCCATCTCCTTTTTTACAGATGGGTAAAATGAGATTCAAGAAAGAGAAAAGACTTGCGCAAGTCAACCCGCATGTTAGCAAATGTCTCCTGCTGTCTAGAACTACCTCTTCCAACATGGTTTAATTGTTTGTTTAATCTCACAGACACAAGAAACGCCTGGCTAGATAAATCTTTGCTCCTTATTCTGTGCTAGCAGGCCACTTAAATTGGATCTTGGGGAAAAATCAGACAGATTTTTAAACAAATTTGGAAATGAAAATGGTGGCAGTGGTAATTATAAGTTTCATGGGCTGTAGGAAAAATTTTATAGACCTGGATGCTTTCCTATCTCTGATCACTGAGGCACAATGATCACAGAGATTGAACTATGAGGGGGGTGCTGGTCTCTCTCCTAATGAAACCAAATCTGATGTGCTGTCAATGTTGGATCCATAGGCACAGACTATGTGCCTTATGCCACTCTGTAAATAATTCCTAAAATTAAAGAATCTTCTTTCATTGTCTCAACATTTGATAAAATAAAACAATAAGCATCAATTGGATTATACTTCATCGTCCACTTGGGTTTCATCACAGCACCAGCAGCATTTTACTATCACCATCGTCAAGATAGAAAGCAAAATCAATGCTTATCCAATCCAGAGAATGGGAAAGCAATTCTTAAAAAGATGATTAAGGTTGTTTCTAGGTTTGACATATATTAAATCTCTACATTACCAACGAAACTATGCGCCATAAAACTATTTAGTTTCACTAGACATACTGCAGAGATGTTTAGATGGATGTGGTCCCTATTATCCGAAGCCTTAGTTTTGCAATGTATCCAGACAACTGCTTTATACCACTACAAGAAAGAATGAGAAATAATATATTTTAACAGAGTCAAAAGAAAACATTATTCTAACAGTGTACATACATATACATAAATAGAGCACTTTGCGCAATGATGGTGTGAGTGGTGTGTCGGGTCTGTTTCGGGGGTCTGTGTGGTGTGATAGGGTGTGAAACATCACAAAGAAGTTTTGATTTGAAATAATAGGTAGGATACATCTCCCCCAGAAAGCCTTATCACCTCTCTCACTCTGACCATTTCTGCATTTGCTGGTCTCCAATATTCAGCCAGTAGCATCTTTGTTTGTTCACGTTGATATGTTATTTTGTAACTATTTTCAAGCCCTTTCATGCTTGGTCTTCCCAACAAGACTGGTTATAAGATCCTTACCATTTATAAAATTTTCTTTGGATCGTCTCTGCAGCCAGAAAGTGTTTCGTTAATGCACTTGAGTGTGCTGATGTGCATGTAGGAGATAGGACAATCAGATAAAAGCAATGGTCAGATCCATAAAATCAAAGCCTAAGTCCCTGCTTCAAACACCAGGCAATGATAAAGGCATTTTACAAAACCACAAACATATGTGAGGCCTTGAATGTTGCATACCCTTCAAGGGCAGGGCCAGAGGACAAATGCTTTCTCCTTTATTGAACCTCTGTGAAGACTTTGCTTCCTGTAACTTTTCTATATATTAATTGCCTTATAGTTTAAAACGAAGCAAAATAAAAAAAGAAGAATCAGAGTTTTCAAACTCATGTACCTTCCCGTGAGATTTCTGTGGTTGCCTGAAGAAGTCTCAAGAAAATACCCCCTAGAGTTAAAACAGAATATGCCTGGCAAACAACATGCTGCCACCTTCTGGTAAAATAGTACAGAATATATTCTGTCATTCCCACTAAAATAAAAAAGAAAGAATTATAATAATAATAATAACATTTGTATTACACTTTATAGCTAACAAACACTTTCACATGCATTATCTCATTTAATGCTTACAAGATCTTTATGAGGTAGGTATTATTACCCACATTAGACAGAGGAGAAAATTGAAGTTCAGAGAGGGCATGTAATTTTCAGAAAGTTACACAGTGATTGGTAGATGCAGGACTTAAGCCTTACAAGGTAAGATATGTTATGTATTATCATAAGTGAAGAGTGAACCATTATTCCATGCCTTGACAAATATTAAACATAACTGCCAAGCACTCAGAAGGAATGTGTGGCTTCTTTGGTCTGATCACCTCATAGCACAGCCTTGTAGAATGTAACTGGCACATAACTCGCTTGCTGGCTCTCCAGAGTACAACAGCACCATCCAGAACTGAGTTTTGGTAGATGGGATGAAGTAGGGTAGGGAACAAATCTTTCTCCTTTGTCACTCTTGAATCAGACAAGGTATATTCTTCTACTCTTTTTATCTCTTATAGTTCTCTCAGTAATCTTCAAGCACAAAATGAATAAAAAACTTTTGGTGGCTTCCTAGTAATCACAAATCCATACTACAATATTTATGGCTCCCACATCCAGGTTCATCTCCCATCACACACCCCAGGCATCCTATCTCACCTGACCCCGGATCATCCTTTTCAGAAGTTATGTATTTTTAGCAGCTTTTCCATCTGACTCTGCTTAGCAATACCCTATTTATCCTTCAGTCCCCTCCTCTAGTAACGATGCCCTCATCTCTTTAATGCTTATTCAGTACTTTCCCAGCCACCGGTGGGGCTATTGCCTTCAGGTTTTATGATAGCTCATTGTTTTCCTTTCTATTAGTCTGTCTCACTAGTTTGTCTACCTAGAGGGTAGGGACTCATCTTTATTAATTTCTGTAACTCCAACAAAACTTGGCATGCATTAGCTGCTTAGTAAATATTTGACTTTAACTGAATTGTCACACTTCCAGAAAAGCCCAGGAAGCACCACCCTGATTATAAGAGCCAGAGTAAATCTTTTCATAGTAGGGAGGACATAAGGAGACAGGTGCTCATGGTCATTGCTTATAAAATCAAAGAAGAGACCACCAAAGGCCAGAATGCCCCCTCCGCTCTTACATGTGCTCTTCTCTGTGCAGGATCAATAATTTTTGGAAAGATATTTCTTGTAGAGCATCCTTTCCTTCCATCCCTACTTGTGCACCAAATTATCAAATTCCTGTGAACAAAAAGCATTTATGTTAGGGTCCCTGTTTGATTGATGGTATTTGCAATCAGAATATTGATTTCAAAGAAGGCTTGTCTGGTATTGTACCTAAATAATATTGGCTGCAGAATAATACTCATATAAATATTCTAGAGCTATTCTATCCTTGTTATGGGCTCTCTCTCTCTTTTTTAACTTTTATTTTAAAATAAGTTTTAACTCAGAAAAGTTGCAAAAATCGTACAAAGAATACCCATAGTTTATCTCCATTAATTTATACTACAGTCTTTTTGGAGAGCATTTTGCATCTAAGAAATGATTTACCAATATACAAGGATATTAGGAGCATTATTTATTATAACAAAAATTGGGAATGACCTAAATATTCCAAAATAGAGTATTCATTACATATGTAATTATATCAAAATGATGAATCTGTAGCTATTAAAAATCTAATTGTTTAAGAATATTTAAAGGGAAATGCCCAATATATTAGTTTGCTAGGGCTGCCATACCAAAATACCACAGATTGAGAGGCTTAAAAAACAGAAATTTATTTCTCACGGTTCTGGCCTTGGCTTGCAGACGTCCGCCTTCTCTCTGTGTTCTGTGGCCTTTTCTCGGTGTGTGTGCATCCCTGGCGTCTCTTTCTCTTCTTAAAAAAGACACCAGTCATATTGGATCAGGGCCCCGCCCTTATGACCTCATTTAACCTTAATTACCTCTTTAAAGGGCCTATCTCCAAATATAGTCACATTGTGGGTTAAGGCTTCAAAACATAAATTTTAGGGGAATACACTTCAGTCCATAACACTCAAGATATCTTAAGTGAAAAAAGTGCATCATAAAACCATGTGTATAATATGACTTCATACTTTTTTAAACACACTCACACATATATACAGAGAAAAAATAGTGTGGAAGTTTGCCTATCAAAATTTTAACATGTGATATTTCTGAATTGTGAGATTATGAGTTATACTAATTTACTTCATACTTTATTACATTTTGCAATTTTCCATAATAAACTACCATTACTTTTATAATCAGAAAAAATGTATTATCACTAACACACAAAACTTTAATAGCTTGCAGGTTCTTTCATGTCCATTAATGTATTTGATCTCTGCAACTACGCTGTGAGGCAGGAACAGGAGTTATGTTTTTCAATTTATAGATGACAAAATTGAGGCTGAGAAGGATTAAGTCACATGGCCAAATTCTCAGCCTAATAATCAGAATGGGTCTTCTGACTATTAATCCAATGATTTCTCCATTGAACCAGAATTCTCCAAAATACCTTCCCTCAGTAAATAAAAAAAAGTCTATCAATACTTACTTAACAATTTTAATGATATGAAGTAGAAGAAATAATAATAACAGCAGTAGCAGCAATATCAGAGCAAGTGTTTCATAGGGACCATTGAGCTGTCTTAGTCTCTGGAAAGATTTGGAATACAAATAAATATAAATAAATAGTAACCTGGTTTGAAAATTGTCACTGACTTGCTTTTTCCTACACCTTATTCTTAGGATTGTTGTACATTTATGAAAATAAAGCATAATTGTAGGAACAGAGACTTCACTGGGTATTTCAACAGTGTTACCGAAAAGAATGCACGCATGCTCAAATCCTCTGGGTCAGAGGCTTTGATCTGTGAGAAACTTGAAGGAGGTGGAGGGACAATTGAGGAGGTTGGGGACTATGACAAGAATTCCAGAGATCTGTAAGTATATAAATGTTTTGCCATTCTGTGAACACTAAAAGTATGCCCACAGCTGTGGGTGGAGGGGTTCCTGAATATGAGATGTCCTTTAATTGAAAAAGTTGCGATTTATTGCTCTAGGTCAATAATATGAAAATATCTCATTTATAATATATTCCTTCCCACTTAGGTCTCTATTCCTATGATAAAATCAAGGATCACATAATCACCGTGTAAACTTATATTTTCTGAGGTGAATTCCATGTTGTATTTCTGAGTGAGTTAAACTCAACCAAGACATTGAAGAACTTCAACCTGCAAGATGTACTGCAACTGCGCTGGACATCACTCTGGAAGCGGGCATGGTGGAGCATAAAGACGTCTATTGAAATGTGGCAGGGAATCTCTTCCTCAATCCAAGAACCAGGATTCAATTCACGGAACCAGGATTATATGTCAAGAAAATCATGTTTACATGGGTCCGATGGACAGAGCTTTGGTGCCAGACATCAGTACTACCTGTTTCGGTGGTCAGTGCCTCCTTGCTCTGTGCCAGTTAAACTTCACCCAGACATTGTGGATCTCTGTTCATTTGTGGAATGACAGCAAACTGGAGTAAAAGGAATGACAACATGTATTTCAAGACTTTCAAAAAAGTTGCATCGCTTGGTGCCAATTGTCTTGAGACAAGCGGCTGGGCATTCCCTTCCAAGGAGGCTCCTGAACAGCTGTCAGGCCTAATCTGGGTGAGAGATGAAAGAGTGACCCAGGGGTTAAGGGCTCCACCATCTGCTGCAAATCCCCGGAATTATCTAATCTGTCCAGTGGCACAAGCTTTCTGCGAAGGAAGCGTTAGTTTATAACTGACCCTTTAACACAGGGGAAACAGCAACTGTTAGAAAATGCAGTAAGTAGTTGTCCTAAGATCATGCTGCCTGGATAAATCCTAGAGAGATTTTTTTTTTTAACTTGAAAAGACAGATAAACATCTGGGAAGCCCACACAGACTGTGCACAAGAGGTATCGCATTGCAATGTGGAGTATTGCCTGGGTTCCTGAAGGGACGTACACACATACACACACATACACACACATATACACACACACACACACATACACACACACACAAGGATATCACAAGCCTCAAGTCCCGCATATTGGCCAGCCCCCTCCAACCAAAATTCCACCTGAGAGATTTGGTGACTCTCCAGGACTTCTGGAAATTTGGGTGTCCTTCTCTGGGCTACAGTGTTCTCATCTGTGAAACAAAACAAACAGCCAAAAATAAAAGAGAGGATTTGGACTAGATAGTAAATCCTTGGCATACCATCATTTTTCATTCTTGTACCCAAACAGACATAATTCACTGGTCATGGCGTTTCCCCCAACCCTGACGCAGCCTCAGAATTCTCAATAGCAATTGGTCTGAATTAGCATATGAGATGAAACCTGTTTGACCTACTTGTAATTTAGTGATGCCTATGGTCCTTTTCATTAGCAATCTCAGAAGGCTTGGTGGCTTTGGCTCATGGTGGCACCTCTGGCAAAGCCTAATATAATTGCCATCAGCGGGACATAGGGAAAAAAGTGGCACCAACATGGCTTTTGGAGGAATTCTTGGGTTTCAGAGATGACGCACGTGTCACTCTGGGGAAGAGGAGCACACATCAGAACCAGAACCTGAGAAGAACAGAAAACCACTGGAACAGAAACGGGGTGTTTCTGAGTGTATGCCCCAGTAACTCTCCAAATACTGGGAAAGAGGGTAATACAAGTGTCTGCAGGAGCAAGAAAGGGTAGATAGAGTTGGAGAAGAATTCTTTACGCTGTTAGTGATACCTTCCCTCACCACCCCACCCCCTTTTAAAAGCTAGGCTGGTATATTCTGACAAAAAGATCACATTAATATGACTATTTGTATTATCACTAACATAGGAATCATAGAACAAAATTCTTAAATCCCATTTTGAGAGCTGGAGAAGACATACAGGTCATCCAGTCCATTGGTTCCCAGATGCTTCTCTCTGCACCAGATCCATGCTGGCTTCATAAGATCACTTGAGAGTTTGCTAATACTATGATTCCTGAGCCCAGTTCCCAAAGATTCTGATCCAGAAGGTTTGGCATGGTTTTAACAAGTTTCCTAGGTGATTGCGATGACTACCCAGGTTTGAAAATGAATGACATAGTCCAGCTTAATAGTTTTTTTGTGTGTGTGTGAGGAAGATCAGCCCTGTGCTAACATCCGTTGTCAATCTTCCTCTTTTTGCTGAGGAAGATTAGCCCTGAGCTAACATCTGTGCCCAACTTCCTCTATTTTGTATATGGGACGCTGCCACAGCATGGCGTGACAAGCAGTGCATAGGTCCGCACCTGGGATCCGAACCTGTGAACCCCTAGGCCGCCAAAGCGGAGCACACGAACATAGCCACTATGCCACCAGGCCAGCCCCCTAACTTTATCATTTTTAAAATGAGAAAACAGAAGTAAAATGAGAAGAAATGACTTGCCCAATTTCACCTAACAACTTAGTGACACATTTGCAAATAGAATCTAAGTTTTCTGACTGCTGGTCCCACACCAAGGGGTAGGCTGATTCTTTTGGAGTTTCTTGAAAAACATCATCAATCATGTCAGAGTGCTCTGTATTTCAATAACACCAATAATGCTGATATGGAACAGGCTGCCTTAGAAGGTAGTGAGGTCTTTGCCCACGGAGGTGTTTCCTCATAGGCTAAATGCTACCTGGAAGGACACCTGTAGGTAAATGTGTTAGATGGACAGCTGGACTTTATCTTCTGGTTTTATGTAAGTCTATCCTTTGCCAACTCATTTGCTGGAAAATACTGAGGAACTGAGGCTGTATGTCCTTTAACACAAAAGTTTAATCTCTGGTTAGGTTCTGAAAAGGAAGCTGGGACAGGATAGGTGACCCACAGCAATGATTTGCGCCTCTAGCCAACTGCCGCTCTTTAGTCTAACTGCTCATCCCCCATGCCTCAGAGTTACTGCATCAGCTCTCTAATTGAGTTTCATCCTGCTGACGTATCTCCACGGCATGTCCCACACACACCTGCCACAGAGATCTCCCTATTGCATTGATTCCATCACACCGTTCTACCAGAAAACCTCCTTTGACTCCCTATGGGCAAAGGTCTAAACATCACTCCGACACTTTACACTGTGACTTACCCTTTGTGAGTCAATTTTCTCCTATTATGCTGAGCATGAACCCTGTTGGAGTGTAAACAGGTTTCTCCGTTGTTTCCACTTTTGTTCACATGGCAACATATTTTTAAATTGCCTAGTCCAATTCTACCTACCCTAAAATGTCCGCATCACTTATTCATTAGGAAATACTTATTGGGCCCCGACTATGTGCTATGCACTGGAGACTCGTAGATGAATAACTCAGATATGATCTGTACTTTACAATCTGGTGGAAAAGCCTGACCTTAAATAACTAATTTCCAATGATGTGAAGAGGGTTCCAGAAAGAAGAACAGGTGCCATGGAGGCATCTAACAGGGAGAGATGACTTAATTCACGAGCCCTTCCCTCAAGGCAACTGTGACCTCGCCATCTTCTCAAATCTTTGCTGCCCTTGTTGTCTACATATTTTTGTATATAGATACAGACTTACCTGTTATTAACTATTTCCCTTGTGTTTGTTTTGTTCCTCCAAGTAGATTAAAACCTCTTGTATGACAGTATCATGTTGCAAATGCTTCTTATAGCTTACGTAAGTACTAATGTAGTCTAAATCATGAGATTCAAAAAAGTACTCAGTAAAGACCACATTTCATTATGTTTTACAACTTGAAGGTGTTTTCACTTCCATTGTTTTATTTGATCCGCTCAGTAATCCTATGAATGAAGTATTATTATCCTTGATTCACAGTAAAAGAACTGAAGCTCGGAGAATTTGAGTGACTTGTCTAAGGCCTTCATTAGAGTTGTATTTGCATTAATAATTTGTGGAGTCTGAACAAGAACCTAGGTCCTTTCATTCTTATTTAAAATCTTTTCCAGTGTAACATGATACCAAGTGAATGACTAAATGAATGATTCTCTTATCATTTCTTACCAAACGTTCTTCTTCCTCTTTCCTCTCCTTTTTCTCTGTCTTGCTTCTACACCCATCCACCTGCTTCATATTCTTTCTTTGCCTCTTACTATGCCTCCAGCCTGTCCGTGACAACCCATCTCATTTCCAGGCTGTGATCAGTTGTTTTCTAAGAGGTTCAGGGCACAGAGACTGTTGGCCTTATCCTGCTGGCATTCTGTATGCAGTCATCTTAGGGCAGGTTCCTCAGAAGGAGACCCTGAGACCAGAACTGTGTGTGAGTGAGTTATTAAGAAAGTGCTCCCAGGAGAATCCAGTAAGGTAGTGAGGGGAGTAAGACATGGAAGGGGAAGAAGCCAAGCAATTTCTGGCAAAGCTCCAACTCCAGCCAATTCCACAGGCACACTGGAGTGTAAAACTCACATCAGACCGTCCCCACTGGAGGCGAGGGAGCTGGGCTTCCATACTTTTTCACCAGTCTGTCATTGGCCAGGGCCACCTCAGGGGAGTATAAACTCCAGATACTCAGCTTCTGAAAAGCGTCACAAGTGTGAGACTGTGGAAGCAAAAGCACAATGGAATTGAGGGAGGAGTGTGCTGAAATAGAAAAAGGAATCTGAAGGAATCTGGTCAGAGCACCAAGTGTCTGCTACGGCAGGTCTAGGATCCATAACGTAAGAGGTTTTTACATTTTAGGGCATCTCAAATCCCTTTGCGGGTCTGATGCATGCATTAGACTCTCACCTCAGGAAAACACAAATGCTTACGGGGGCTAGCATTCATAGTTCCCCATACTTAAGGAGGCCTGTGTTACAGCAATTCTCGTGTATCTGAGAGGCTTCAGTGAGGCTGTTCTACCTAAAGGTTAACTTCCTAGGCCTCCATTCCTACGATCCTGCTCTCCGAGGAAATGCCATATGCTGAGCTGCAGGACCTCACATTACTTCATTACCCTGGTAGTTACAGAGCAGGAAGAGAAGGCATTTTTCCAGCCTGCCTGGTCTGAAGATGAAGTAACACTGCCATGTGACCTCAGGAAAATCTCAGTCCTGTTAGCTAGAATGACGTGAAGATAATGAATAATAACCTCCATCAGCTGAGAAGCATCCCTTGGGAGAGAAGGCACACAGACCCGAGACCCGGAGAATATGGACAGCAGGTCTCCTTGGAAGGCAGGATGTAAACTCAGAAAATCAAAATCAAGCCTGTGGGTCCACCGGCACGTCTGTGGCACTTTTCATCAGCCATCTCTTTGCGGCTCACTTATGGACGCCCTGGACTCCACATCTATTTAATTAACAAAAGAGGCAACTTTTCCTTCCTCCCTCATTGTGGGGAAGTCCAGAGAGCCTTGTCTTGACAGGTCAGGCACAAAATGACAGATGGGACTGAAGTCCCCCCTCTCCTCCCCCACACTATCACAATTCCTCTATTGACTCCCTCCCGACATTGGAGGACACTAGGCTGCTGCTTACAGGAACTGTTAGGCTCCACCTGATTGGAACCTTGATGGCAATTAAGGAAAAGACTCTACCTTGTCATTTGTATTTGAACCTCTAGAATTATTTGTATCTAAATTAATTATTTATCCTTTATCGTTTGAAGATTTTATAAGCTTATATTGTTTCCAATATCATAAAAAAACTTTTGATATTAAAAATAAAAAGTAATATAAAACAGAATGCAAAATATATTTCCATTTATGGAGACTATGCATTAAAAATCTGAAAGTATTCCAGCAGTCTGCTAAAAGTGGTTACCCCCTAGGGGCTGAGATTATATATGGAATTTTACACTCTCTGCATGGTTTGAGTTTTTAACAACAATGAGAAAAAGTACAAGGATATTTTCATTAGAAAAAGAATTTATTATTAAATCAGTTTCACAAGGAATTATATCTTTATTCTTTTTGCTTAAACAACTACGTCCATCATTCCTTGGCCTATTTTAAGTCTTTCCACGTGTAACCGTTTCAGTAATTATAGAGTGCATATAATAATTTTTATTTGACTTTTCCACTTAATGTTATTTCATTTGCACTTTCTTAAGAACATAGTCTGCGTATTTTTATTAACGGACGCTTAATTGTCCATTGATTCAATGTCTATTTTTATGGCATCATTCCCTTTAGAAATTATACAGTAACTTTTTGCCAATAAAATGTAAAAAGGGTGGCTGATGGGAGAGAAAGTCTCAGATCTCTAGCAAGGCCCCTGAATTGTTATCACCAGAAAAAGGAGTGCTAGATCATTTGGAAAACTGCCCTTGGCTTGTTTCAAGCACATCTTTCCTGATTTCCAGTAGATATTTACTGGATACCTACTATGCGCCAGTGTTGTGCTTGGTACTTCATCTATATTTCTTGAATTGTAGCACCATGGGAATTTCCCCTAGAAATCTGATGGGTGGAGGTCATCTGAGTTCAGGCAGCCTACCATCAGCCCAAGAAGTAGTCTGAAACTCCTTCTACCATATAAACCATGTAAGTGAAAGGAAAGGCAAGAACACAGTTTCCCAAATGTGGGGACAAGATGGACATCCAGCATTACCCTCACATGGCTATGGACAGGTTCTTCCCAGAGCCAAGCCTTTCTTTGGGCTTATAGAGGAGCTCCACGTTCCCTCAGCTTTACCAAGTCCAAGCAACTGTAAACAGTTGCTCAGGAGTCTGTAACAGATCTCTCTTCCCTCCCCTAGATTGCTTCTTCCTTTGGCTACCGATCCAATCAGAATCTGAATATAGAGCTGTAGAATGTGGCCTGTGTTGATCCAATGGGCCATTTCCTTCAATTTATAGGTAAGGAGATGGGGTCAAAGAGAGAATATAATTTGCTCAAAGACTCACAGCATCTGCCAGCCCTGTGTGTGATGGAGGCTGGGGGAACCTCCTAAAATGTGTAGCTGTGTGGGGTAACCATGTTTGCCTGTTAGTATGTGTCTTCACTTTTACATTTCTCTATCAGGCTATACCGGGCCTGTATTCATAAAGATTCTCTGATCTCCCCAGCTGGAAGTTAATTCTCGATCAAACAAACCCCATCTGTACTTCTTTTGTGATACTTACTGTTTTTTTGGTGAGTTATGATTACTTTTGCTTCTGTACAATGTCTATCTCTAGATCCCAAGTTCCTTGAGGAAAGGATCCATGTCTTATAAATGCATTCCCTGGAGACCCTAATAAAATAACTTAGTTAATGTTGATTGAAGGAAAGTATATAGCTTTTCTTCTTGAAAGACTCAGAAAATTTTTTTCTGGAACAAAATAATATAAAAGCTTAGGAAACTGGTCTATCATATTACATTAGTTAAGGCTTTGGAGTCTCAAAGACCTGTATTTGGGATGAGAGTTCCATATTTAGTTGCCATAATACCTCAGACAAGCTGCTTATCTCTATGCCTAGATGACTCAACCTGAACATTGGAGGAAGTAACATCTACCTCCTAGGGGTTATAACTGTTTTGGAAGAAGTAATATATGTAAAGTGAGTAGCACAGTTGTTTGCCTATGGTATGTACTTATTAAATTATACTTACTATTATTAATTACTATTAGGGAGTGGCACTATTAGTAACATGGTTTGCTAGCAAAGAGCATTAGGCTCAAATGTTTAAAAGAGAGAAAGAAAGAAAAGATAGTAAGTGGCTCCTATTCCAATTTACCTGTTATTACCTGTTCTGGCCAATCCATTTGATTCCCATTGTATTCTAGAAATTAACAGCTTATTGTTGACCATATATACTAAAATAATGGTAGGACCGAGAACTAGATTGGCTGTTTGACTGGAGGAATACATCTACAACAGGCAGAGATGAAATGGTCCCTCATAGGTTGGTCCAAAATGCTGGAAAACTCTTGCAAGAAGTTGAGTTGGACAGCAGAATTGTTTCTTTTCTTCTCTCTTTTTTTTTTAAGTGTGAGGAAACAGACTGCCTGCTTAATGGTAAATGAGCATGCCCCTCCTCACTCTAATGCCAGAGAAGCATACATTTAACCCTAAAAATACAGGCAAAATTACCAAAGTGAAAATGTATTCCCTGGAGGAATAGAGATAAGAATGCTGATGCTTTCTAAAGTGCTGTTGCTTGTGGATTTGTGAGGTGATGGAATACTGATGTTTACATTAAGAACAGCTTGCAATTTTATTGGAAACAAATGCTTACCCTTACATTACTGAAATGAAGACAAATGCAATAAAAATATTCTGCATAGGAACATACAGATGCATAACAATTATTATCATTGTGAGAATTTAACTGCATGATTATGAAATTCCAAGTTTCAACAGATAGTGAGAGTAGGGAACTTTGTCATTATTTAAATTGCAAAAAGCAATAACATTAGATATTAAAACATAGGAGTAAAAAGATTCCAATTTAGCTAGCATAAATGCTACAAAATCTTCCATTATATAACATTTTTTCAAAACAATACTAACATTGATATACAAAACTTAAAATCACTCTAATAAATTATGATAGAGAAAAGGAAATGGCCAGCAACCCAGGATCCTCAAATCCCATCCTCTGACAGCCCTCTTCCCCATCTTTTCTACTCTTTCTGAAGAGGTTTCTCAGGGATCTGCAGGCTGAGGACAAAGTCACCGCTTTATTACCAGGAGTGTTTTATTCCTTGTGATTTTGTTTATCCAGACATGAAGCAGATTGAAGCTGTGTCTTTTCATCTTAGCATCAGCAAGCTACTTATGGGTGTCAGTGCATACATAGCATTCTATAAACATCTTTTAAATAAGGTAAATATAATATATAATATTTAGAAGTTGATAATTATTGTTTCATATCAGTACAATGGACAATATAGTTTTCCATCTTTCACCAAAGTATCAGTAGATGGATACCTGGCTCTATGATGAATATGCCTTGAGCTGCCAGTCATGTTCCACATCTACTTGGTTTATTTTCTTAATTTTTTTTACAAAATGAAAAGAGAAAATCCTAATTTACAATTACAGGTCGTGAGAAATGGGAGCAAGTGTTTGGTGACTCTGTCAGATACTTATGGATATTAGGATCAGTGAAGAGCCCAGCAAGATGGAGAGATATTTCATTGAGGGTTACTGTCAACATTCGGTCACGTATTAATTTGGAATACCATGTCCAAACCTGCAAGCTGGACATTTTAACATGGGAGATGGCAGGAAGTAGATTAATACCTAATCTCCAGTTGTTTGCATTCTTAGTGTGTTTATAATTTTCTGCTGTGGTATTTGGATGTGTTTTTAAAGGATGTTCAAGTATATATTACCAATTTGATTTTCTGCTGGGAGGAAAAAAAAATCCTCAAGTTCTGGGAAAGACCCAAATTCCTAATAATGAAGCTGGCTTCACCATATTTCAGTCTTTTTAATAAATATGATATATTTTCCTAAGCATTAACAATTATATTTTATCTCTAGGATGATAAATTCAAGGTATTCAACTATTGACTATAACGTTGAAATATTCCATTTCAGTAAGTCACTTAAAATTGTAGAGATAGTCTTTGCTGATTTTAACAGTGCCATGAAAAAAATGTTTCATTTCTTCCTGTATTCAACTACTCATTAGAAGCACCTTTTTCCTCGATAGTTGGCAAACTTATATGAAGAGAGTCTTGTACTTGTTGTCTATTTCTTTGAACAGTGGGCTGAAGAGACATCTACTCAAAGTCTACAATTGAATCAGAATCATAGGTTTGACCTCTTCTTTCAACATTGAAGCAAGATCAGGAGGTAGGTTGTTGACAGCCACCTGTTCTCTGTGAATAAACTAGTGCGCAGCCTGGCACTAGTTTATTCATGGTAAAGCCCTTCTTTGCTGCCCATGTAGCTGGTGAACCTTCAGTTCTGACTCCCATGCACCATTTCCAGTCTACCTCATGGCTCACAAAACCACGTGTTATCTAACTAAGAAATCTCTCTTCTGTCATGGGTGTTTTTAGGGATAAGCAGAGTAAGAAGTCATTGGATACATTTGCCAAAAGCTGATCTACACTCTGCTCAAAAAATATTTCCATCTCATTGTAAAGCACGGCATCTCCTGGCATGCCGTAGGATGCTGACTGCTTGATCACATCCTACGCCATTGACAATATGTAACAACTAAAAGGTGCCATTTGATAAGTTTGCCAAGAACTCATTCTGCTTTCTCTCTGAATAAAATATTGTTAATGACTTTGTCTCTGGTTTTACATACTTCTTGGAAGTAGAGTGACTTACATCTATTTTTGCTATATGCGATGAAAATTTTTTATTTTGATGCCTGAGTAGTTTAGATGCATGAGTGATATTGTCTCATATCTAACTTTAATAACAAAATTTATTAATTTGCTATTCCAAAACATTATTTTGTGCTTATTCCAGAGAATGTGATTGTTTACCAGAAGGCTGCTGTTCTGTCTTAGAGTGATGTGAAAATCTCATGGCTTCATATGCCACTAAACGACAGTTTCATAGGCAACAAAACTTGGGATAGAGAGCAAATGGGTCACTTGTCCAGTAACATCTGGTTCTCAAATATTCACTCTTTGCTTCTTATGTGGATTTTCCTTTTCCAGATGCTTGTGTAAAATCATCTCACCTTCAGTTTCATTAGAGTTGTATTTGTATTACCTCTTAAATGACTACTTTAATGCTTTAATGACCCACTTTTGAGCCATTTTCGAAGTAAGAATGTAATGCAACATAGTAGAATTAAGTAAAACTGTTAATTTTATCAAAATAAACAATAACATGCCAACACTGCGAAAATATATATTTTTAAACAAACTACACACTGTTAATTGAGATGAACAACCACTTTCACCATTAGGGTATATTGTATAGAGTTTAGGAATGTAATTTGAAGGATGTAATGTGATTTCTAGGAAAAATAATAATTTCTAATTATTTCTATTACAAATAGAAATTACAAATAATTTCTAATAATTTCTGAGTATATTGGTTCATCACTTTTCCTTTGAAACTGCTAGCTTGATAGATCTAAATAATTAGAGGTCACCAGTGGTCCAAGGACCATATTTTGTGCTGCCTTAAGTCCATGCTGCTTGCCATTCCTCCATGAAGAAAAGTGAGAAAAGCAAGCCAAGGAAAGAAATTTCTAAGTTCCAGAGCAGGGCCAGCCAGAGGTGCAACAGGGGCTGGACACCGGGAACAGTCAGCCTTCCCCTGCCAGGTTGGGAGGAGTATGTGATCACAGACATTGTTTAGAATTGCTGATGCATGGTGATAATAAACAGATTTTTAGTTGTTCTTATTGTTGCTTTTAAATTCTCTGCAGATGATGTACTCCATTATTGCCTGTACCTGGGGCAGACCACGCTCACCTCCAGCCCTTAGTAAGCCACTTAGGCTGGCCTAATAGAAAGAAGCACTCCATGCTGAGTAGGACTGGGAGAACACTCAAATGGGAGTAATCCTAGGCCTGGCTCACCTTAGTAGCCTTGTCAATGGAGAGAGAGAAAGGGGGAAAACACACACACACACACACACACACAGATAGATGACTTTAATCCTGACGCCTTCATTTCTGCACTATTTCTCCTTTTTTGGGGGATGGGTGGGCCATCAGGGACTGAGGAGAAGTGAGGGCAGAGAGGAGCCTGGAGATTTTCTGAAAGACAGTGGGCGGAAGTCTTGTGTAGTCTGAGTTCAACATGGTTTCCCAGAAAAGTGTAGTGCTGATTCATTTTCCACATGATTTCAGAGATGCAGTGGCAACTTTGCTAAAGTTTATGGTGGTGAGATGTGCTTAGTCAGCAGAGTGTATCAAATTCTGAGCTTAGATGAAATGTGGAAGTCAGAATGCCCGTGTTGAAGTGCAGGGGCGGGCAGTGAGTCTAGGAAAGTGGCCATTTTAAACATGGGTTCACAGAGTCCCGGATACACCTCATCTGTCTCATCATGTTATCTCTTACACCTAACACAATGGATGTGACCAGTACAATGAGTGGACTGCTCATGATGCACTAGAAACCCAACTCATAAACCTTCCACTTTTCAAAAGCCTTTTACACCCAGCTATTTCTAGATTAGGTTTTCCTAAAATGAGGTACGGTCATACACTCAGAGCATCTGGCTTCACCAACAAGTGAAGCTAAAGTAACCTGCACTTTTTCTATTTTCTTGGGGAAAACTGATGACCTGGGAAATTGCTCAGTGATTAATGGGAAGATATTCTGCCTCCTCTGTGGAAGCACTCCAACCCTGTGGAGAACAGACATTAAATCAGAGCTTTTGAACACCAAGTATCATCTCCCACCGGTACTCTGTTTTTTGTTAAGGAAATTCAACTAATTCAATAAATATTCACTGAGTACTTATTATGAGCCAGACCCTGGGGCAGGAACTAGAGTTATGAAAATATATTTCACAGTGTCTGTGACAGATGTACATAATTAACTATATTCGAAGGCAAAAATCTACCAGTGCAACAAGGGATAAACAAGAGCTGCTAGACTGAGGGCTGTGTGGGAGGGGGTGTACCATTTTCTGGCTTGAGTAATTTACTTGACCTCTCTGTGAGCACCTTTATCAATACTCAGGTAAGTTTAATGACTTTTGTGAGGCTTGCTTGGAAGTTACAGGTCCTTCAGGAATTACCATCCTTCCCTCCTCCTCTTTCCTTTCCCTCCCACACTACAAACATGTTGTAGGCACTGACTGAATCTTGCTTCTTACTCTGTTCTGTATAGTATCTATTCTAGTGCTTTGCCTTAATTATGCTCAAAAATATGGACTTGGATGGAATAGTTTGTTGATTGTGTTCAGGAAAGACCAAAACTGCCAAAAAAAAAAAAAAAAAAAAAAACAAGACAGAAAGGGAAGAGTTGATGCTTATAAGTACTGTTGGCGAAAGACAAGTCATCAGGTATATAGGCCTGATGTAGGCACTTAAGCGGAAAGAAAAAGATGGATTCAACGAAAGTACAAGACGACTATAAGTTATCAACGTGAGATAATATTATCCACTTTTCTCCCGTCTGTTTTGGCCAGCTGGTACTCCTGAGATCACACTAATAAAGTGTATTCAGAAATGACATTTTGCAGCAGCTCTGCAATTTGAAGCATACATTCTACATATTTATCAGTGACTCCCTATCTCTCTTAATCCCTATCTCCTTCCCTTGAGGTACTACATGAGTCTTAGTCATTTAAAGTGAGATTTCGTAATGTCATCAGATTATCCAAAGAGGAGAATCTGCAAAAGTTGAAAAGGGAAATTTTTAGCCCAACGGTCATTGTTATTGCTTATTTTTGTGTTTTTATCTATGATATCAAACAGCAAATCTGGCTGATTTTATCTCCAGAATAAACTCATTATAGAACAAGCATTTAATAGATCAATTTTTTCAGTGTTGTGTAGACCTAGTCTAAAAGAATATTATCTGTCTCCTTAGCAAATATCACAACCACCACCAAACCCATGCCAGCCTGTGTTACCCACACCAATTCTTATGAAAAACAAGTCAGAGCAACTCCAAGCAGAAAGGTAGACTGTAGTTTACCTCTTTTTCATTAGACTAGCATTCTAATTTTTTTGAGGCCAACATTTAACTCTTTCAAGTTGTATTTTTACAAAGCTATATAAACTAATAAAAAAATTCTTACTGCAAGACCAGGGCCTGAAATCTACCCCTTTTTTGGCAGCATTCAGCATCCATTTGGTCTGCAATTCTGTTCCAAACCTGGACAGACTCTCTAACACGCACCAGGTCACTGAGTTAGAATACTAGAGTAACACTCTCGCTTCCTCCCACTGCGTACCTTTATCCCAGTTCTGACTTTGAGACTGCTCAGTTCCACCCGCCATCCTTTTAGTGCTCTCCTTGCCCAGCTGCCTTGAATTATTTATGTATTTGTATTCCTGAGCAGAATGTAAGCTGTTTGGAGGGCAGAGACCACATCTCATTCACCTCTATATTCCCTAATTGCTCTTTGCACAGAGATTTTGAAATACGATAAGCATTTGCTAAATAAATATTCAGCAAAGTAGGCTAAGTCATTTACTATAAATGAGCATCAGACTCCCAAAGATACAGCAGAGTGTTCATTGTCAACTATTTTGTCATTGAAAAATTAGTCCTAATTCAAGTTAGTATTGCAGTTTGAAAAACATTCAGAATAAAAATTAATCTGAGATTATATATATACTAGATCTATATACATAGATCTAGTATTGTTGAATGGGGCTTTTCCTGGTCCATTGCCCATACTTTTGAGTTGAGCTAAAGGAAGAGGTTCTTAAAAAGAATTTGGTATATGCGATCTGTACTAACAAGATAACATTAAACTGCTGTAAGCAAATTTCATTTGATAGAAGTAAATCCATAATTAGTTTAAAACTGAAACCCGTTAAACAGATTATAATATTTATATTGTCAGATAATACCACAGTGAAGACAATTACCCACGTTACCCAGATAAAAGTACAGCAATATATTCCTCAACTTCAGGCATTCAAGGTATGTGAACAAAATACCCCTTAGCATTGGACTAGCATAGGAATCAGAAATTCAAATGCTTACAGAGGCGAGCCCAGAAACCTAAAAGCTTCTAAGAAGGTCGGTAGGTGGAATATGATGGAGAGAAGTAGAGTCTCTGTCTCTAAAGGGAGCAGCTGTTGGCAGCTCCAGGCTATGGTTGCCTCATGGAGATAAAGGCCTGGTTATCATAGAAGAAGAGAAGCTGTTAGTCTAGACATTTGTGGAAAACATCTTGAGTTTTAAATGGCTTTAAATTTTTTTTTTTTTTCTTTTGGTAAAAACCAAGTGTAGGTCAAAGAAAACCTATTTGTAGGTCAGATTTAATTCTATAGCTCATCAATTCCCAGATAAACCACATAATCTTTAAGGTACCTTCTGACCCTAAGATTTTGATCCTATGGCCTGGTACATAACTGAGTTAAGCAAGAATTCCTCCATATTTTCTGCCAGATGTTGCCTGTCTAACTCTTACTAAAATTATCAAGCCACTAAATAAACAATACATTGTAAACTTTTATTAAAAAAAAAAAAAAAAGATATTCCCAGAAAACAA